>NC_051335.1:14859743-15060783 GCF_015220235.1 Choloepus didactylus
AATAAATATACACTAATATAAGATGTTAACAATGAATTACAAACAAATATACACTAACACAAGATGTTAATAATTTCTCCTAGTAAATCAATTAAATTCTAAAATATTTTTCCTGGTACCCAGCACTTTACTAATTTTTTTATCGGTTCTGATAATTTACTTTTCATTGAACCTGTTAGGTTTTCTAAGAAACCATCATATAATTTGCAAATCAGGATGTGACTCTCTTCCAATGTTTACATAACTACTTTAGTTTTTAAGGTGTATCACATTAACTAGACCTCCTAAGAGATGAAAATAATAGCATCCCTGCCTTGAGAGAACAGAAGTTATTGACCAGTGTTCATGCTACCTTAGAGTTGCATTTGTAACTGCAGGTACTTCAAGTGTGATGTGTGAATCCTTTGTCTGGCTGTCCTATTTCAAGATTATATTGCTTTGGTGTTCCGGTTTGCTAATGCTGCCATTATGCAAAATACCAGTAATGGATTGGCTTTTATAAAGGGGGTTTATTTGGTTACAAAGTTACAGTCTTAAGGCCATGAAAATGTCCAAACGAAGGCATCAACACAAGGATACCTTCACTGAAGGAAGGCCAATGGCGTCCGGAAAACCTGTTAGCTGGGAAAGCATGTGGCTGCCGTCTGCTGATCCCAGGTTGTGTTCCAGCTCCTCTCTCAGCTCCTGTGAGTTCTTCAAAGTGTCTCTCTTGGCTGCAGCACCTCCTTCTGTCTGTGAACACTTTTATAGGACTCCAGTGATTTCTATTAAGACCCACCCGGAATGGGTGGGGTAACACCTCCTTGGAAATTATCCAATCAAAGGTCTCACCCACAGTTGATTGAGACATATCTCCATGGAAAACTTAATCAAAGGATTCCAACCTAATCAATAGTAATTTGCCCCCACAAGATTGCATTAAAGAACATGGCATTTTGGGGAACATAATACATCTAAACCAGCACTCTTGGTTAGTGCACCCACCTTGAACAGAGCCACGTGGAAACAGAGCATTTTTAAGGGACTCATTTTGAAAACAAAGGTCTGCCTAGCAGTGAGGCTGATGGGGGTGAGGGGGAAGGTGCAGTAAATACATCTCAGAGGTTGATTGTCCCATACATTTTTAGGAACAGTAGTGACATTTTTTACAAACTAAGAAAATTCGACCTTTTTACTCTTTAGGTCAGGTCAGAATGCCCCGCCCCACCCCCATTAAACATGGTAGAGTAAAAATGCTCCTAACGACATGGTGTGTGTCTGGATGGGAAGGTCAGGCTTGGTCTTCCAAGTCTCAAGATTGTCTCCAAGGACAGTGCTGTCAGCTTGTGACTCAGCTGTTATTTGCAAAGCCCAGGACCACTTCTTGTACCCTCCTCTGTCCTCAAAGACCAAACCCACTTCACATACCCAAGCTAACATGGATGCACACACTGAGAATTAGAAAGGACTGCACAGAGCTTGTTTACCTCCACTTGCTCTTATGAGGAATTCGTTCCAATGCTTTGGGAATAAGAAGCTGGGGTAATTTGCTCCCTCTGCCTTCTCCTCTCTGCCTTCCCATTTTGAAATCATGAAGGCCCAGAGGAGGTAAGATCAAGTCACTCTGGTTATGAGATGATTGCTCTCCTCTCTCCTGACCCCTCACCATCCCTTTTACATCATCTTCCCATGTGGTATAAGTGTTTATTAAAGTTCCTTGAGCTCTAAACTCTGTAGAGCAAACAGCCCGTGCTTTACCTCTTATTTATCCTCTTCTGTGCTCCAAGACACCTGTAAGAATTATCAGTCCAAAATTAGCCCAGTCTATCAGATGCACGCTGTTTGATAGCCCTCCAAAGCCTCTTGTTTTCCCCCAGCCGATCCTAGCTGGAATGGCATGGTACTAAACTAAATTGAACATGTGTTCAATAAAAGGATTTTGACTCATTTTTCTGGGACTCTGATGCTCTGGTATTTTGAACCAGCCAGGCTACAATAGCTCAAGTTGCCTAGTAACCAGCGAAGACCATCACCAGAGTGGAACCAAGAGAAACGACATTCCCTAATAAAGAGTGTGGCTGCAGGGGGCCAGCAGGGCTGGGTCACGCTCTGGCTGGATCCTTACTACTTTGAGGCTGTGACGGACACATCTTTTGTGAAGCTGCTCAAATCCTCCATCTAGAAAATGGGACTGACATTTAACAGTGGGTACCCCTGGCACATATTGTGAGGATTAATAATCCAGAAAACAGCCTGAGCCCTTCAGAATGAAATCACTTGGGAAATATGTTGGATTTCTAAGAATTTGGGGCTAGCACGAAGATAATGTTGACAAGCATCAGCTAAATCACTGATTTCCAAGAATCAAAGGTGAATACAGTCGTATCAGCTCTCAGCTTGCCTTGTAGCTGAGGTAACTGTGTTTATATAATTATCTCAAGGACAGAAAATGGTGATAAACACATTAAGAACTGAGGAAAAACATATTATGATATTAAAAAACAATCCGAGTCATGATGTCTGAGGTCAATCCACATATGGGAGAACTTACTCAGCGCTAATTAGGCCAGTCTTTCTAGAGAAGTCTGTCAATTCCAGGTGTAGTAGTTCAACAAACAAGGTGAGACTATTAGCTTAGTGTATTGCCTGTTGCACAGGCTTAGTCATTCCATCAGCAGAACGAAAATCAAAAATATAAAAATGGTTTTGTTTGAGTTTCATCTCTCTTGAGGCCAAGGTGGAATTTGGGGCTCACATGGGCCAACAAGCCTTACCTAGGGGACAAGCCCCTCTTCCCACCCCCATAATCTGAGCCAGACCTCAGGCTCCATCTTTCTTTCTTGCCACTACCCCACACAGGCCTTGTATTTCACCTAGGTTGGTTTATACCCTCTTCCCTCAAAACACATTGAAGTCTTCACAGCTACCAACATCAGCTCACAAGCTTCTGCCTTAAAAATACAATTATATATAGTTCTCTTAAATGATCTGAAACAAAACTATCCTGAAAAATCCAGCTCAAGTCCTCCTTTGTAAAATGGACCATTTTATCTCCTAGGGCCATACTGCTCATAAAGTCTCAGAGTTATAATCTGGCATCAAGAAGAACTGGGTTCAACTTGCTTTCAGTGCATACTTAAGGTGAATTACTTCATCTCCATCAATCTTAGATTCCCATCTACAAAACAGATGATACATTCAAAGGTTGTTAAGAAGAGTCAATAAGGCTGTGTGCGTATGTGTGTATAGTGGATCTTAAATCTCCTAAATGCTTGGTGCTCAATAAACAATCTGTATCAAAAGTCATAATCTTGGAAAGAGAAGTCACCTTACACTGAAAACACCAAGGGCTGTGTGGCCGGTGTGCCTTCTCTCTGGGCATTAGGAACTCATGGTATAAAGACACACGATTGCCTTGGCTGAACCTGGTCCATCAGCAAGGACTCTGAAAGACATTCATTCAAGTACCTGTCCTGAAGCCGCTGCTGAAACTGCAGCCACCGGAAAGGCCACTCCTGCCCTCAGCGCGGAGGATGAAAGGAGGCATCACACCGGGGGCTGACGAAAGGCCAGCTGCGGTGTTGGCTCTCACTCTCGGAACACCAAGTAAATTCTGTGCACTGCCCTGACATGCATTTGTTTTCTTCAAACACAGGAGCTGCTGGAATACCATCCAGTTGCCCCCACAAACCCAGCTGGATGCTTCCCTAGGAACAGGTGATTCCCAAAGCTCAACTCAAATGACACCTGACTTTGGGGATTTGCGCTTTTCTATAAAGAGCAGGGCAGGTGTCTCTTCTGCTTAGGGTGACAACTCATTCTGGTTTGCCTGATTTTCTTGGTTTGTCTGATTTTCTTGGTTTGGGCACTGAAATTTCCTTGTCCTGAGAAATCCTCTGTCCCTCGTCAACCCAGAGCAGCCTTCTTATAAATATAGCCAGGAGGAGGGAATGTCTGGTGACAACCAACTTCTTTAAATAGGACAGGACACCTATTCATTTGACTTAGAAAAATCTAGAAAAACAGTTCTGATCAACCTGCAGTCCTCACACCACCCAAGATCTGATTTTTCTTCCCTAATCCAATGCTTATAACTATTTTGATGCAGGAACCCCTTTGTGGAACTGATGAAAACTGTGGAAACTTATCAGAAAGAAAACTATACCTATCCACATTATATTGAATTATAACATACATAAAGCAAGTATACTAATCAAAAGGTTATGACTTGGTGCATTTTCACAAACTGAACACATCCATATCAACAGCACTCAGGTCAAGAAATGGAACATTACTAGTACCCCAATGGGACCCTTCCTTCCCCTTCCAGTCAGTAGACCACCAAGGCTAAATGCTACCCTAACTTCTAACACCATAGATTGGCTTTTCCTGCTTTTGAATTTCATATAAATAAAATCATACACTATGTAAAATTTTGTGTATGGCTTCTTAAATTCAACATTTTGCTTGTGAAATTAGTCCGTGTTGTTGCGTGTTACTGCAGTTCATTAATTCCCATGTGTATTTCATTGTGTGAATCTACCACATTTTATTTACCCATTCTATTGTTGATGGACACTAGAGCAGTTTTCAGATTTGGGCTATTGGGAATAGTATCACTATTTTCATGCATTTCTTTTACTGAACAGATGTATGCATATCTGTTGGATATAACTCAAGGAGTGTAATTGCTGGGTCCAAGGATATACATATGTTCAGCTTTAGTGGATACTGGTTTTTATTTATTTTAAAATTTACATACAGTAAAATTCACCTTTTTTGGTGTAAAGTTTTGTAAATTTTGACAAGTGCATGGAGTCGTGAAATCACTGCCACAGTCAGGATGCAAAACAGTTTCCCCACCCCCCAAATTCCCTCATTCAGTGCCTTCATAGGCAACCCCTCATCCATCCTCTCTCCTGGCAATCACGATCTATTCTCTCTATATATAGTTTTGCTTTTTTCAGAATGTCACAAAAATGGAATTATACAGTATGTGACCTCTTATAGCCTGGCTTGTTTCACTTACCACAATGCTTTTGAGAGTCAATCATGTTGTTTAGGTATCCTTGGGTTTTTTCTTTTTTATGGCTGAGTAGTATTCCATTGTGTGGATGTATCATAGTTTGTTAATTCATCCAGTTGTTGTAAGACATTGGGTTGTTTCCGCTTTTTGGCAATTGTGAATAGGATTGTTGGTTCATTTGCTAGGTGTATGTTTAACTTTATAAGAAACTACAAAGTTGTTTTCCAGAGTAACTCTGCCATTTGCAGTCCCTTTAGTAACGTATGAAAGTTCCATGTGCTCTGCATTCTTGCATCCTCACCAGCAATTTGTACTGTTCGGTTTTTTGAATAAGCCATTCTGATGGGTGTGCAGTGATATTGTATTGTGGTTTTAATTTACATTTTCCTAATGACTAATGATGTTGAGCATCTTTTCATGTACTTTTTTTTGCCATCCTCAGATAGTTATTTTATGTATTCTGTCTGTGGTGTTTACTTACAATCTGCGGGAGAGATAGGCTGAAGTGTGCTTACTTCATCTCAGCCAGATCCAGAGGTCCTTAATACCTTTGGAATTGAATTGTAGTATAGTCCTCTGAGTGTGCTTTCAGTTGGCCTCCTAGACAGAAAAGCAAGAAAATGGAGCATTGATAGCATGGGGACTCCCCATGACACAAATGCATCTTAAGGGCACACTGTGTAGATGTACCTCTTCTCCTTTGAATCATGTCTCTTGGTTTGTGGAGAGCCTGTTGCTCTGTAAGTTGAGCTCCTAGAAAACTTAGTTGGGGGGAGATGGCACCAAAAGCTAACAAGGAAGCCCCTCCCTCTCCCAAAACCAAAGCCAAAGCAAAGGCCTTGAAAGCCAAGAAGACAGTACTGAAAGGTGTTCACAGCCACACACACACACACACACACACACACACACACACACACACAAAATGCACTTTACCCACATTCCAATGGCCCAAGATGCTGCTTCTCAGAAGACAGCCCAAATATTCTCGGAAGAGTACCCCCAGGAGAAACAAGCTTGACCACTATGTCATCATCAAGTCTTCCCTGACCACTGAGTCAGCCATGAAGAAGATTGACAACAACAACACACTTGTGTTCATTGTGGATGTCAAGGCCAACAAGCACCAGATCAAACAGGCTGTGAAGAAGCTCTATGACATTGATGTTTCAAAAGTCAACACCTTGATTAGGCCTGATAGAGAGAAGAAGGCATATGATTAACCAGCTCCTGACTATGATGCTTTGGATGTTGCCAACAAAATTGGGATCACCTAAACTGAGTCCAGCTGGCAAATTCTAAATGTAAGTTTTTAGACCATAAAAAAACTCAGTTGGGCAAAAGAACTTGTGTGGGCTCATTGAAAATTCACTACACAACTGGTGTCTGGCTTTCAACCCATGTTGCTTCCGAAGAGGACACATTTCACCCATTCCCCTTGGGTTATGGTGAAATAAAATAGTGTTGTTTTAAGCTGCCATAGAAGAAAGTAACTGGATCCACTTGAATGCTCTCTCCTTTTTCCACAGGTCTGCTAGAATGCTTCCAAGTTTGATTTTGACCCAGTAGCTCTCAAGGTTAGGGAAGGTACATATACTTCTCAGGCTGCCTTAACAACAGAATTGGTAGACTTGGGTCATGATGATCAGCCATGATAACACACTTGTCACAATGCAGCTGGTCTTGGAACATACTATTTCTGGTACAGCTAGAGCAGAAGGCTTAAGATGCGCAAGTCCTGACATCCAGCCTCACTCATTAGGCAGGATTACTGAAGCCCATGTGCAGTCCTCTAGGAGCACGTCCAGTGTTTTGAGTGGCTCCATTAGCTCATCCTGGCCCTTAGAGCAGGGCCACTCAAGGTGTGGTCTGCAGACCAGTGGCAGCAGCATCACCTGAGAACTTGTTGGAAATCCCAATGTTCAGGCAACCCCCTTCGGAATTGGATCTCTGGGGTAGGCACAGGAATCTGTGTTTTAATGACTTTTCTGAGGAATCATGCATTCTGGAGTTGAGAACTAGTGCTTATTAATTTGGACTTACCTATCAAAAAGCTGAATTTAAAAGTTGGGAAGAGGAAATGAGATGCCTCTCCCAATATTTTCAGATTTCTATTGGGTGTTAATCTATTACCCTTTAGGATCAGCCTTCCCTAGAAACCTACAAAGGGAAGAATTAAGATGGCTTCAGTAACAGCAGTAAACAAGACTGCCAGCTGCTAGGAGAATGTGTAGACCTCTGTTTTTTCCTTTAAAAAATAATTTTTAACAAAGCTAATTATAAAATTTTTAGGAAATACATAAATGTACAAAAGTTGAAATAAAAACCACTGAGAAATGACCAGGTTTAAATGTTGGTGTCTATCCTCCAGATCTTTTTCTATCAGATGTACACATACACATTATTATTCCCCCAAATCATATCATACTGTACATGGCACTGTCTAACCTGCTTTTTCCCTACTTAACTATAAATTACAAACATTTTACCAGGCCAGTACATATTTTAGAGTATGAAATATTGTTTCAAACTATAAATTGCCTAACCTACCCCCTGTGAATTCAGCTGGGATATTTTTAGTTTTTCAAAATAACAGTGCTAGAATACCCTTATACCTTAGTGTAACTTCCTATAAGCAGATGTACTAGGTCAAAAGGTACACACATTTTTAAGGTTGTACTACCACACTGAACTCCAGAAAACTAACATCAATTTACACTCCTACCAGCATTGTCTAAGTGGGTTAATTTATTTCTGCGATAATCTCAAGGTAACACCAATTATTACAAATGATTCTTATCTACTTGTTCACCAACTGTGCTTAGAAGCTCTAAAAAAAGCCTCTCAAGCTTCCCTTTATACTACCCCTATTAGAACCCATGTGAGAAGTACAGAACTGCATCCCTTCAAAAACAAAGCTCTGCCAATTTGCTAATATATATCGAGAGCGTGGATGTCATCAAATGCCTCCACTGCCTAACAGCAGGTACCAGAATCCCAGCCCCAGACACTCATGTTGAGACCAAACTCCAGGCCCCTGAGAAGACCAGGCCTGGCACCACTGTGAACTCAGCTGGGGGGAAAATGGCAGGTGATCAGGCTAGCTAGCCCAAGCAAATGGGTAGAGGGAAGACAAGGCCACTGAGTTGCTGGATTGGGAATTTTTAATCCTCCCTGCCTCAACCCAGGATTAGTTCCAAAGCTCAGCTTGAGATGGGATTAACAAAGAAACACGTGGGCACCAGGCAAGAGCCAGGCTGGCCACCGTGTTATTTTACCTGCCCTGGCATGTAGGAGAGTATGCCACACACCACAGGGCGTACGTAACAGATTCTTACGTGATCACAGCCGGTGGAAGTTTTCTCTAAAATTTAGAAAGCTATTTAAAAGAGATCCAAACACTTTGAGAAAGTTAGTCTTGAAATAAGTTAAGTTTTCAAATTATATCTATTCCTCTAAATGGAATAAATTGCTACTCTTAGACCTAACACAATTTTACTTTGGTATACTGTTCAATAAAATGGCACTGTGTATTTCTGTAAGTTTGCAGTTTTCTATTTGCTCCCTCCACTGTGGGAGGTAAGAATTATCCTTAGTTTACAGACATGTGAGATGAGAGAGGTAGTGGACCTGTCAACACTCAACAGCAGGTTGGTGACCAGTTAGAAATAGATCCAGCTCCTTGACTCCCAGATAAGGCTCTTTTACCTAGCCACACTCCACTCAGAGAGGAAATCTTGAGAGAGCCATAAAATAATTAAAATCAGGTCATCACACATTCTGTAAAGAGCTGGGGGAAATTACATCTGGTTTCCTGATATTTAAAAAATTGCATTTAAATCTACTTTACCATAGCAGATTAAAAAACTTAGATACTCTTTCTCAACTCATAAAGTGATTAGTGAATGTCAACTTTGAAATCTATTATTCATTCCTCATCCAAAAGAGTAATTAGGGTCATTCAGCACAGGGAAGTGTGAGGGAAAGGGAAGAGGGTTATATATCAGAGTCAGAATTCCGGGCTTTTAATCCCACCACTGCCACTATGTGATCCTGGGCAAGTTACTTAATCTAATCTGCAAAGTAAAGCAGCAGCGCTGCATAATCTGAAAACATTTGTGGCATATCCTCCTGGGAAAACTCCATGATCTCTGACATTCCAATAATGGAAGCAGAAGTGTGCATGCTAAATCCCAAAGGGCACTTTGTGTAATGCAGATGAGGAAATATGATGCTTTACTATTAACTTCCAGGAAAATCAATATTTTATCTTCTTTATGTATCCAAAATCATCATTTAAATACTCAGAAATAATCAATTTGCCAGATTGGGTTTAACAGGAAATATAAGTTTATAAAATGATTTTCAAATGCCATATCATTTTGTGTCATGATTTTTAAGTTTTGTATCTGCAGCTGGAATAAATTTTGTTACAAGCCAACGAGGGGAAAGAGGCTCTAGATAAATAAAAGTATGTCCTATCACTGTAAAATGTTAATTTAATGAAATATTCCATCCCATTTAAACTAACATAATTAAACATCAAAAGATTCATTGGTTTACCAAACAGGATGAACAAGCCATAAGAGTTTTTCATTTTTGCTGATCCCATTTCTGCATATTATCCCAAGCAACTGCTTTCCTTTTAAGTCTCAACTTTGTAATCTGAATCTATAATAAGGTTTTTGAGGTACAACTCTATAGGATATGTAAGATTTAATTATAAGAGGAAATATGGTAGAACGTGCTTGAGGGAGAATAAGAAAGCCTATTTATCAGTACCTGAACTGGCTTTGATAAATAACCAGAAATATGGTTTCATCATTAACGCAGATGCTGGCTTAGAAGTTTTGTTTTTTTCTGTGCTAAGTGGTATCTCTAAAGGAAAATACACTGCTGTTTTTTTTTCCGCAGATTGACAGATCCAATACACAGGGGAAACAAGGATTATAAAGAATCATAACCTAAGACTGAAGCTGGTTTCAGGGTGAAACAGAAGCAGCAGGAGGGAGCTCAGAGACTAAGGAGATGTATCCACAGGCAGGGCTGTCCCTTTTGTTGTGGGATAAGGGCAAAGGGAGGGGCTGCACTGTCAGAAACAAAACTATCTGCTACAACAACACTGTTAAGTTGCTGGACCATGCTCCATAGACTTACAAATTCTGATTACCTCACTAGTTCTAAATACATGAGATTTGCACAACTTCAACAAGAAACTGAAATTTAAAGTCTGCATAAAGAAGGCCTAGCTTTTTTCAGTGTCTTAAAAGCAAAACACAACAGACATGAGAAAAAAGAATACTGTTGCTCCAACTATTTCAAAAATTAAGTTTCTAGTTAAAATATAAAGGAAGAAATAAGTAAAGTGTATATGATTCGTGCTACTCAGACGTCATACACAAATAACCTAGAACACATGAACCTATTGTCTCTTCCCACTACAATCAAGGTCTTTGTCCTTCCAAATCTGCTAAGGTGGTGCTGTGACAATGCCAGAATGAAAGATTGAAGGGAAATGTCTTCAGGAAGTTAATCAAACTGGATTCACAATATTGCACAGGGCCTTGGTAGGATTTACTTGTCGTCCAGCACGAAAATTGTAGGAGCTTCCTAATATCTCTGTGTACCTCAGCCATTTGTTCTGGGTTTCTACCCTTAGAGGCATTTTCAGAGGCTAATGGAGGATTGCCAAGATCTTTAAAATAAGTTGTAACCCACACTAATTCAGTTTATGTTTTCAAGTTCAGTTCTCCAGTTAGGTTTGCTTCAATAATAAGGCCATGGCTGATGCTTTGCATTTTCTCCACCACACTCTTCATAGTCTTCAACACTGGTAAACAAACACTAACTTCAGAGTCTCAGATTATAGGGTCTTGTAAATCCTTCCACAGTTCCCTCAGCATAAGCTTTATGGGGATGTCATGTGTCACAACGCGACGAGTGCTTGATATGGGTGACAGTTCCACAGAGACTGTGTAGCAGGGGAAGTGTTCATTGGTCAGCTTGATTCTCAAAGCTCTGGCATCTGGGCAGTTTTGAAGCTTGAGATAAGTTTTCTGATGTCAGCTCTAAATAAATCTCCTTGTTTCCTGCTGAGACCCCTTCCATTTCACATTCACTGAAGAAGTTCTGTTCCAGTTCACACCACATGCTCACCCCTCCATTTACCTTGTCTGAAAGGATGAAGGTCAGCTTATCCAGGCTGATGCGGAGGGTACAGTTTTTGGCAAGCTTAGAAATCATGTTACCGAGCCACATGAAGTGGTTCAGACAGACTGCATCCATGATTTTTGCCCGAAACTTTAGGGGCTCACTCGTGGCCTGCCCTGCAGCAGCTTGTAGACCTCCTTTTGCAATCATAGGCCGTAACACATTATTGTGAAGTGTAAGTAAAAATACACCTCTATTTTTGCATTATTTTGGAGTAAATGCACACAATAAAGGAATTTTTAAATGAACACAGATTATTTTCCTTACAATTAATGCTTTTAAAGTAATTGGAAAACATGAGGAAAATACACACACACACACACACAGTTCTTTGTGGTGCATTTCCCTTTAGAAAGACACTATTTTCTGACCATAATACCAGAGCTAATTGAGCAAGGATTAGAATAACTCTGACTATAATCTCAGCCTTGAGCCTAACCAGAGGAATTCAGAGAGCTGAAATCACATAGAAGTAGACTGGCAAAACAGACGGAAGCAGTCCTTTAATTGGTCTCGAGTTGGTCAGATGCTGTTAATAAATATTTATTGGGCACTTACTATGTGTGGAATGTGTGCTGGGGGCTGAAGTTGCTATCATTTAACCAGTTTGAAAGCATGGTAAATTAGCCTTATAAAATGTCCATCCAAACTCACGTAGACAATAGGTGACGTAGTTTTAGCTTTTCCCCGTCCTCTCCTGCCGCTTGTCTCCAATCTTCCCACCCTTTATCAAGCTGTGTTTTCTTACACAGAAAACTGATCCTGCTGATTAAGCACAGGATTTTCATTGTCTCTTTGTTTTATCCAGGCATGAAGACACTCTGATTCACCCTCCTCTTTCCCAGTTATTATCAAGAACATGCATTTTGCAAATTGATGCACTGAAATTGGAGGGGCCAACTGTGGATGTGGAACTGAGCTAAAGGAGCGGACTTTACAGAAGGAGTTTATTTTTTGGAGAATCGTCTGTCCCTGCTGTAAAACTTTAAGCAAAAGGCATGTGTCAGATAATAGTCTTAACTGCTTTTCCAATTGATTTCTCTACGAAAAAAAATCATTAGAAGTGAATTAGTCATTGCATCTTATCTCTTGATCTTTGGACTGGAGCTAGGGTGCTCCTCCAGTTTTAGTCTCCCCTCTCCCCTACTCCCCTACATCAATTGCAGCTTACTGAAGAAGAACAAATAATGTTGGTTATTTAGCCAGAACCGCATAAATATTTGGCACATTGCACATGCAGCCCCAGGAGTAATTGTATCTGACTGCCCACCTTCCTATACCTCGAATCCCAGGCAGATGAGTGGCCTAAGTTGAGGTGGAGGATTGTTTGAAGGTTGAGGATGCCAACTGATGGGTTAGCCAGGCACCTCCCCATCCAGAAACATTTAGGGAAGTCCAAAGCAGGACAAGGAATGCCTGGGTGATTACCTGGATGGCTAGATTATCTGGGATCCTGGGACTTCCCATCATGCCCCTCAAATTGTGTCTGTTTGTCTGAAAATATTTAAAACTCTCCCTCTTTTTTGAAGGACAGTTTTGCCAGTTATAGAATTCTTGATTGGCAGTTTTTCTCTTTCAGTATCTTAAATATATCATACCACTGCCTTCTCGCCTCCATGGTTTCTACCGAGAAATCTACACATAGTCTTATTGAGCTTCCTTTGTATGTGATGGATAGCTTTTCTCTTGTTGCTTTCAGAATTCTCTCCTTGTCTTTGACATTTGATAATCTGATATTAAGTGTCTTGGAGTCAGTCTACTCAGATCTATTCTGTTTGGGATACGCTGTGCTTCTTGGATCTGTAATTTTATGTCTTACACAACATCTGGGAAATTTTCAGTGATTATCTCCTCCATTATTCTTTCTGCCCCTTTTCTCTTCTTGTCTCCTTCTGGGACACCGATGACACATATATTCATGTACTTCATGTTGTCATTCAGTTCCCTGAGACCCTGCTCATATTTTTCTGTTCTTTTCCCATCTGTTTTTTTTGTGTGTAGGATTTCAGATGTCCTGTTCTCCAGTTCATGAATCCACTTTTCTGCCTCTTCAAATCTGTGTTGTATGTTTCCATTGTTTTCCATCTCTTCTGTTGTGCCTTTCAATCCCATAAGTTCTGCCAGTTGTTTTTTCAAACTTTTGAGTTCTTCCTTATGTTTGCCCTATGATTCTTTATATCCTTCATCTCTTTTGTAAAAACAACTTAAAAAGAATCTTAACTCCACCTTTTCCTGGGTCAGTGCTGATAACTGAAAATGCCTGAGGCTTTCTCTAATGAGCTACTTAGAATGAGAGAGAAAACAAAAAGGAAAAAAGTGAGAAGTCCCCTTTTCAGAGCCAGACTTCAGCCCTCCAGATTGCCAGGCAAGAACTGCAGTTGGTACCCACCTCTGCATGCCCCTTTTCTTGGGACACAGCCCTTTTCCAGTATTCTGAGCTCAGCAGACTCCAACAGCCTCCGTTTTTATTTATGTATTTTTTCTGTCAGCTCCACCTCCTCTCTGCCATGATAAACCTCTGGGTTCTCTTCTGCCTGCTCCAGGTTTATCTGTGCTTGTAGCATGTATTCAATAGTCCAGATTTGTTAATTAAAACCTAGTTGGAGCTTGGTTAAGCTACATTCCCTTGCTCCCAGCTGCAACTGCTTCTTTCTCCCACAGCAAAGTTTTGCAACTCAGTCCGCCATGCTGATGGGGGAGGGGTGTGAGATCCATAGTTTGGGGAGCTTTACTTACAGTTTTATGCTATGATCTCGGTAGTTCCACCCATTCCTGACTGGTGTACAATGTTGTCAGATCACAGATGTCCCCTCATCAGTTGTTCCAGACTGTTTTCTAGTTGTCCCTGGCTACTTATTAGTTGCTCTAGGGGACTAACTAAATTCCACAACTCCCTATGCCACCATCTTTCCATGCCTCCAGATAGATTGCTTTGTGAAGATAAAATACCTCTTAGGATCTCAGGTTTTACACTCAACTTCTCCTGTATTCCACTTGTATCTCCTTTTTTCCATACCAAGAATCCTGATTGTCAAGGACGCAGCGGATAACAGAATCAGAAGATCCCACAATATCCCACCATTACTTATTTACTTTATTACTCATTAGACATACAACAGTCTCAGAATAGCAATACTAAGATTACTACCAAATATTATTACTAAGAAGAGTTAATTTTTTTGCATATGCTCTTCCCAATTTTTTCTAGTTGACCTCTGAACATAAGCATTGAATATATATGCAAAACAGATATACATATGTAATATCTATGTAAGTACATATGTTTTAATATATATCATATACATGTATTTTTCATATGGACATATATACTGTCTGAGTATGTAGACATTACATACTGTACTCTCATTTTAATCCTTCATTCAGTCTTAGATCTACAAGTAACTATATATTATATTATATATTTAATGTTCCTGGGACTTCCCATCACACCCTCTCTATGTGCTGTTATTTCCTTGTGTTTGGAAAGCAATTGTGGTATTAGAGCATTTGTTTTAGAAAGAGGAGAGAGACAATCACTTTCAGTGTGCCAAGGGAATTTTCTTTGCCTGGGAAAGGCTTTGTTTGTTTTCCTTTGTTAACAACCCAGATAACAGTCCCAGGTTCAAAATCAGCAATACCCCATGATTGTCACTGATCTGCAGTGGCTCCTGGGGCTCTGCAATTTGTAAACTCCCTTTAAGGACATTGAGTCACAATGTGAGAGGACCCAACTCTGCTTGATTTAAGCCAGAGTTTCCTTACCCATACCCCTTTGTGCCATCAGAAAACACCCCACACCACCATATAATTTGACTTATATTTCTATTACTTGCTGAGTGAGAAAATATTTGCACTAGGACAAAAATTAACTAGACACTTTTAAGTGACTTTGTATTCTATTAATCACATCTGCAGGCATTTGAAAGTAGCAGTCCATGTACATGGGAAACATTATTCTGCATGCAGTCAATGTTTGGTGAGCAGAGGGATTAAAGGACCCTTTTGCAATAGCACTTAGGGGCCCCGAGCGTCCATAATACATGGATTTGAAACCAATGACTTAGACGATGAATGCTGCCAAATGAATGAATGGCTGGATGATTGAATGACTAAATAAAACCTAAAACTGGACTCATTAGTAAAATAGAGGAAGGCGGACCTCTTTGCTGAGTTGCAATTATAATTACTTTGGTTGGCAAATGAAAAATTATTTTGCGATAAATCTTGTGATTGCCGTGAACATCTATGATGAATTTAGGGGCCCTCGTTGCTTTTGGAACAACAAACTGTATATTATTAGAGCAATAGAATGAACTAAGTCTTCTTTAGAAGTGAATTTTAGGTATTAAAAAATGGTGTTTTTAAGAGATGATTTCTTTCTCTTGGGGAATTCAGAACTGTAGACCATGGAAAGCATTCGTGGCTTTGAAACTTAACATCACCGGGATGGAAAGGCAAGTTCTGAGTGCCCTGGATGAGGATGGAAAGTGACCTCATGCCTCCTGCCAAGCCACCCCTGGTTTTGAGTGGATGATGACCACCAGTCAGGTGAGAGAAACACCCTGTTGCACCATGGATGTTGGCTCTCAGCAGAGCCGTTCTATGGCTAAGAACAGGCTCACAGCTGCTACTTCTCTAACTCCCTGTTCAACTCTGAATGGTGAATCCCCGCCTAGTATCTGTTAGGAATGATGATGGGGCTTTGAGTCCCATTAAATGGAATTTTGGCCAAAGGACAAAGTATCACCCGAATCCTGTCTTAGCTCAGTCCCTTGCATTCCCATAAAATCCCCCTAGCCACCTTGCCCACAGTGGACAATGACAAGGGATGAAAGGCGTCATTAATTTTTAGCGAGCCTGTGTCTGATACTCCAGTGTAAATGGACAGGAGTCCATAGCTTAGACCCAAGGGTGGCAGGGAGGGCTCATCCTGCCCCTAAAACAAACGCCCACTCTCAAAGTTTTACCAAATTTTTGTTAGCTGCACTTGGAATAGGGCCAGAGTTTAGAACCTCCATGGGTGTGTGTGATAAAAGGGAAAGGAAGGGAAGCAGAGCCCAGTGCCAGCTTCTGCTCTACGGAGCCAAGAGAAACGGAGAAGTGCATCCATGGATCTGACCCTCTGTTATACAGGATCAAACATACACTAGAGCACTAGAATCCAAACTGCTCAGGTTAGCAATGCCTGCTTTGAGGGGAGGACCTTAGAAAGTAGGTGGCAAGCAGGCAGAGACACCTTCTTCCTCTGTAGTACCAAGAATCTCATTCTAGAAGACCAATCCCCACCTCGGAGGACATATAGCTTTGGAAATCTTCATGGAATGTATTTTTTTTTTTTGATAGACGGAATTTTGTTCACAACCTTGTTAGCTACCAAAGGCTTGGTAATAGGTGACTTCCTGAAGCCAACGCCTAATCAGGCTCATGCTGGCACTTGCTAAGTGAGCTGAAGTATGACGTCTGACAAATTTGTTAATGAGATTTCCTTTAACCAAGAGGATCAACAAACCATCAGAAATAAAGCTGCCTCATCTACCACTGCTGTTATTGACAGAATTATGAAACCGTTTTTAGAGAAAACTAATAAATTGATTCATCTTTATAACAAGTAGATAAAACAGTGTCTCAACTCTAAGGAGACAGGAATGAACTAAAACTGTGCTGTCCAATAATCTACTCTGTCCAGTATGGTAGCCTATAGCCACATATGGTTATTGAGCAGTGTGACAGAGGAATTGAGTCTCCCAATTTAATTTTAAATAATTTTAATATAAATAGTCACATGTGTCTAGTGACTACCATATTGGACAGCATGGTTCTAGAAGAACATCATAGACATAAAATATAATATGCACAGTTTAAAGAACAATAAAATAGTCTCATGTGGCTCCAATCCAGTTTATATTACCCAAACCTCTAAGGTTCTCCAAGTGTCCCTGCCTGATCCCTTGGTACCCCAACCCACATCAAGAGGTAAGTACTATCCTGAATTTTGTGTGTATCATTTCCTTACTTTGTTGTGCATTTTCCCTAAATTTTGCATCCATTAGTAAACAATACTTTATTGCTTTTACACATTATATAAATAGGATTATACTGTATACATTCTTTGGTAACGTGCATTTTTACTCAATATTATGTTTAACAGTCACCCACTGTTGACACCTGTTTTGTACTTCATTTATTTTCACTTGCTTTTATTTATATACTATATTAACATACTTTATTTAAATAGAAGCATTGATTAGGAAGACAGTATTTATGTCTGGTTCTAATTTATGAATGTACTATAATTTTCTCATCCATTCTCCAGTTAATGGGTTATGTTGTTTTATTTTCTTGCTTCAAGAAGTGTTTGGTTCTCCACATTCATTCTAGCAATAATTGGCTTTGTCAGACATTTCGATTTTTGTTTATCTGGTAGGCAGAACATGCTGTCTCATTGTATCCTTAATTAGCAACCCCAGAATTATTAGTGGGGTCAAGGATCTTTTCATTCATATATCTCTTCTTGTGAAATGCCTGCTTTTTCTTTCTCATTGATTTGTGGGACATTTTTCTGTATTCTGGATATTAATCCTTTGCCAGTTATATGTACTGCAAATATCTCCTTCTTATTTGTGGCTTGTCTTTCACATTTTATGGTCTATTGATTGAACAGACATTCTTACTTTTAATGTACATAAATTTATCATTCTTTCCCTTAATGTTTGTTCATTTGTCATCTTGTTTAAGAAGTACCCTCCTACCCAGAGATTGTAGAGCTCTTCTCCTATATTTTCTTCTGAAGGTTTTCATTTTCCTTTGCCTTTACATCCTTTATCTGTCTTTATCCATTGATTTTTGTGTATGGTATAAGATGGTGATGCAAATCAATCTTTCTATAGGGGGAGCTCTTCATTCTAGGATCAGTTATTGAATAGATGGGTCATTTCCTCACTGATCTGCCATGCCAGTTCTTTCATATATCAAGTTTCCCTGTGCATGTGTGCCCGATTCCAGGCCCTCTCTTTTGTTCCATTGATCTGTTTGTCTAACCCTAAGCCAATACCACAATATCTTAATTAGTATAATGTTGAAAGAAAGGAGTCAGACACAAAAGACTACCTAATCTATTCTTCCATTTATATAAGATTCAAAACCAGAATGCTTCACTTCTTCAATAAGGCAGGGAGAGGAGCAGGTGATAAAATCAGAGAGGTAACAGGGGTAGCGGGTGGGGAGGAGGCACAGGTCATGGAGTAAGATGGGAGCCACTGGAAGGTTTTCCACAGAAGAGCAAAATGACCAAACTTATGTTTACAAAGCACCACTCTGGGAGCTTTGTTTAGAATAGAACTTTGTGAATCAAGAGTGGAAGCAGAGAGACCAATTATGAGGCCAGTGCATCAATCCAGGAGAGAAAAGATGGTGGATGGGACCACAGTAGTGGCAGCAGACATGGTGACATGTGGTCAGATTCCAGGTATATTATGAAGGTAAAGCTAATGGAGTTTGCTGACGAGTCCACTGTGGGGTGTGAGAGAAGGCTAGGCATTAAGAATGACACATTAAGATTTTGGCTGAGCACGTGTAAGGATGGACTATATAGTACAAATAAAGTATATATAATGTATATATAACTTACACTTACATGGACTATATGTAAAGTACACACATATACACACTGCCTGGTATAGGCCTTGGAACATGGTGTGTGCTTAGTAAACAATCCCTTTCCCTCCTTCTTAGGGCATGAACATAAATCACAGCCTTGTTCAGTCTTTAATATCCCATAGTTCCGTGAAACTAGAGATGCCCCACACTCAGGTGGTAATCCTGGGTTACACTTGCCTGACAGTGGAGTGGAGATGGAAGAAGGCATGTGAGAGTGTAATGTCTATAGCCTTGATTCTTAAGCAACTGGCATGCACTAATAGGAATGCCCAACTTGGGAAATAAGCAGAGGATACAAGATTTGCTGTGAAAATGTGGCTTCCAAAGGGATATTTGTTTTAAGGCCAAGTGCTATTTTAGCACAAGCCTAAGTGTGAACGTTTACAGTAGAGAGATTAGAGATCTGTGTGTTATCTACAGATAGATAGAACATTTGAGCCCCTTGGAAGAAGGCTTGGGCATTTACCAAGATGGCCATTATTCTCTGCTGCTGCTGCTGAGCAGTGAAATGCTTTCCAAATGCTGTTCTAATTGCATTGGTCCTTAAGATGGATGGCTTGAAATGACCTTATTGATTTTTTGTCATTCGGAGATGGCAGACCTCATCACCGACATGACAGAGTGCCTCCTCGTAGTCTCAGTCTGCAAAGTCAGTACCAGGTACTTTGTTTTCAGGTTAACATGATCAATGCCAAATTAATCTTTGTGGTTGCTATAAAAGTCATGCTTTCTCCTTTCTTGTGGATGTCTAACTAAAAGGCTTTGCATCCCTCCGTGCCACTTTCACTCCTTCTTTACCTGACATCACTTGTATCCCTAAGAACTCATAAATTGTGTCCAAATCCTACTATCCATCCAGTAGGGTTAATTGCTAATACAGGGCCAGCACCTTTAAGTGTTCTTGAGTTGGTGTTTTTTCCAGATGCCAAAGACTGGTACTAACCAGCAGTAAACATTGACTAGGTTGAAGTGAAAACCTTCCTTTGAGAAAATGGGAAGCCTGTAAGAGATGCCCTAATGCAATTTGAAGATTCCTTTCCATTTGTGTCATTAGGCGAGTACAGTAGCTATTTTTATATCATCATGACTCCAGCTTTTGAAGTTTGTAAAACTAGTGCAAAGATAGACCAGGGCACAAAGTATAAAGGTAGCAAGTGGGGTAGCCAGAATCTGGAAGGGTCCAGGCAGTCTGGCTCCAGAATCCACTTCTCAACCTTGGCATCTTTCTGCCTTTCTGGCTTGTAGGAAGGGAGATCGTCTCTACCACTTACCCTAGTAACAAAGTACGGGCCACAGGAGAAGCTTTTTGAACTTATGCTCTGGTATCTTTGCAGTATGGTGCGAAGACTTTTACAAATTTGGAAGATAGCTGCTACATGACTAGCCAGGTAATGGTGAAAGGATCATTAAAATCACATTAGGAATCCTGTATTTTGCGCATGATTGTTCTATAAACCCAACTTCTCTAATAAAGAAAAAAAATCCCATCGGGATATCTCTTTCATACTCCACATTGGAAGAGGGTTACCCTTCAGTCTAACAAATATTTATTGCATGTTTCAAACCTTAAATGTGTTGCATTAAGCAGAATACAAAATCAACAACACTTAAAGTTGCTGACTCTATGATAGCAAATAACTAGATGGATAGCAGAGTTTGAGCTTTAGTGGTTTATGTTTGGCTGCTCTGAGACTTAGTTCACCTATATGAGGGGAATAATAAAGATAATATCTACCTTATAGGGGCTGTGTGAGGATTAAATGAGCTGTTGAAAGTAAAATGCTTAACTTTATGCCTGGCACATAAAAAATACCCAAGGACTATAGTGAGAATGGTAAGGATGATGATAACAAAGAGGAAGAGGAGGAGGAAGATAAAAACATTCTTTGCTGTTGGCATGCTCAATTTTAGGACATTCAGTTTTAGGAGACCAAGCCAAGATGCTCTGTATTTTCTAAAGATAAATATAATATTTCTGATTAGAAAAATTCATATGACAACGGGCTCTTCTGTAGCACATCACTTGCTTTTACGTGCTTCATCTTTGACATCTCTGTGAACCCTTGTAAGAGCATTTGAAAGAAAAATGTTAACAATCGCCCTATAACCAGGTTGAATTGAACACAGTTTGGGAAAAAAGGTTGTTTGCTTAAATGAAGGTTACCCACCCCCACCCCCACCCCCACTCCTGGCCGCCACTGTTTAAGCATTTGAATTTTAAGAACAGGATTCTGAACAATCCTGTGAAGAGATCAGAGCCTTCCTGATGATGAAAGAAATAGAGTGCTAATATTGCCTAAAAATGGAATACTTCATCTAAGTCATTAAATGTATGCCTACTTCCAGGACAGAGCCTACTGTAACCAGGCACACTGAATTTCAATAAATGATTCTGTGGGCATTCTTATCTAAATTAATTTATAATTGTATTCACTGAGCATCAGAAAAGACTTCTTTGGATTCTGGCATTCCATTCACTATCATACAAAGTTCATTCTCAGTTTTTAGAATACCGATTTGGAGTTAAAGCACATTAAAAAATGTGGAATGTATAATTTGAGCCAAATGGTTAGTCCTTACTTGCTATTATATATATATGTAAGCATTTTAATTGTATTTGATTCTATACAATAGAAACAGTTGAATTTTTTTCTTTCAGGTTTCCAAAACAATATTTATAGTGTATTCTCAGATTTGAGAGCGGGTTAAAATGCAAACTTACAAACAGGAGTAAACTTCATTGAACTGGGAGAAAATTTCATGACAGAGAGGGTATGTGTGTGGGTGTGCATGTTGCTTGTATGCCCATACATCGTAATCGTTCTTCGAACTCTGAACTGATATGTGTACTTTCATGGAACTCATGGAATACATTTACAGCTATACAGTGAAGGCAAATCTCTCCAGAGCAACACATAAGCCAACATAATTGGCTTATTAAAACATCTAGTGGAGAGAAGCAATAAAACTGTAATTTTAGTAATGAAGATTGGGTGGTTTCCTTTCCCAACTCCCATTCTTTCTTTCCGCTCAGGCCTCACTTCCCCTGCCAGCAAACAGTCCATTGTTAAGATGTGAAAGAGCTTAAGGGATAGGCAGCTGGATTTTCACTCTTAAATTTCCAGCACACATGCAGTGCCAGCTGCCCATATCGAGTACTCATCCCTATCTCATGACATGCCATTGATCTTGGTGAGATGAATCATGGAGTATGGACCTAATACTGAGTTATCTCTGACTTTGGCATGTGCAGTAAATACCAAGGGCTTAATGAAGGCTGAGACAGGCTGCCTGGGCATTAATTAGGGCAGGAGGTGAAAAGTGGAGTCCAGCAACATAGATCAGAAATAAAGCCAGAAGTCCCATTGACGACTAGCCTGGAAATAAAAAAGAAAAAACATCCTAGGACCGAAATGCTAAATCTGATGCAGCTAAAGAAGGCTTTATCAGCCTATTACTTGATGCCGTAGTAATGATGTGAAAACCAAGAGCCAACTCTCACTGGTATTCAACACTCAGCACACTTCCTTCTAAGCACCCAACACATCTCTGGGGAATAAATGAAAGAATGAATGTGAATGTTGAAAGTCTGGTTTAGCATTATATTCTCCACTTTGCATCTCTCTTTTTCTGCATGCCTACTTCTATCTTCTCTCACTCTGGCTTGTTGACTCTCCCGCCCCCTCTCTCCCCTTTTCTCTATCTTGACAGGTATTCTCTCCTTCCTGGTCCATGTGACAGAAAACCTGGCTGCATTATAACTTCCCTCCTGAGCTCACATGATCTCCATCCCAAGGACCAACCCAGATGGAACCAAAACTGATTGGTCTCAATTCCAAGTAATCTGTGACCCACCTTCTTGCAAATATATTGGAATCAACTTAAAATATAAATGCGTAGATGTGAGAACACAGTCTAGTTAAAAGGAATTTAAATGGTGATCAGGTGTCATAGAAAAAAGCAAGACTATAAGTATAACAGGAATAAAATAATGAAATGAAATTGTCACCATAAATGATGTGCAAGTTTAGCTGAGAGCTTCCTGGCAGGCAAGATGATTGAGGAAACATGATAACATTGTAGAGAAACAAGATAATTAGGGAACAACACTACAGGTGAACAAACGAAGTCTCAGAGCTGCTAAATATATACCACTGAGGTCCAAACCCTGCTATCCACCCAGTTATTTGCTACCACAGAGTCAGGAACATTAATAAGTATTTTTGATTTGGTATTCTAATTAGTATCACCTGTTTAAATTTTGAAGCATGCAACTAATGTGGATGTTAATCAGGTTATCATGGCCCAGAGAGGACATTATAAATCTGTCGCCAGCTGATAGAAGAAATTGTCATTTCTCTAACCGGGGCTTGGCACATCTTGGGTGTGCAAATATTTGTCAGATGACTATGCTCTTCAAGAGGGATAAACATTTTTGTGGCAAAAGTGTAACATTATAGGTACACAGAAGCACACTTATGCAAAGAATATATCGCTGCTTAAGTACAGTTTTCACCCACCTAGCAAGGCAAAGGGGTCTACTTCAACCATGGCTCTGGACAAAATGCAGCTGTCTTTTCCGAAGGGTTCTGATCCAGGCTGAGAGGTAGCATTAGACAGTAGTTCAGAGAAGGCCTTAGTCCTACTTAGGATTCCTCTGGTTACATACAACAGAAATAGACTCAAGTGGCCCCAACAAAGTGTAGACAAAAAGCTACCATTTCTTAAGGTACAACAATGCGGACCCCAAGGGCCCCAAGAATGGATTAGAACGACAGCTAGGACACCATCTGTTCTCTCTCCATTTCTCATCTCTGCATGTCTGTACAAGTCATCTCATTTCTCTCTCTGTGTCTCTCAGTTTCTCTGCCTCCCTCCCCCTCTCCTTCTCTCCCTCCCTCTCCTGGCTACTCTGCTCTCCAATCCACATGGTGAGAAACAGGGTCACACCACCACTTATGGATTTATATCACCTTTAAAATTAGCAGTCCTGAAGGAAATTGGAATCTCAACCTCAACTGCAAACTTACAGAGAAAGTCCTCTATTTCATCCTGTCTGGGTGACATGTTTGATTCTGGGCCAGTCAGCCTTGCACAGGAAGCCAGGGCCATATCACGGGAAAGGATTGCCAGGAACACTGCTTTGCCATTTGGGTAGGAGTGAAGTGGTGTTCCTAAGAAGGATTCCAATACAGCCGATATAATATTGAGTGCATTGCTTTCATGGAATCTAACACAACACAAGGTTAAAAGCAAGAAACCCTAGAATTATGGATGGATATCCTAGACTGTCTCTTGCAAGAATCATTCTTATCAATCATGCTTTTGTCCCAAATTGCATGACTGTTCTCTGATCAGTATCTGACAGGCACATATTTTGTGTTGTTGAATGAAGGGAGACCCATATGTGTTCCCTTTCAGATGATGTCTTAGTTTGACAGGCTGCTATGACAAATACCACACAATAGGTTGGCTTAAACAATGGGAATTTATGGGCTTATAGCTTTGAAGCTAGAAGAGGTCCAAAATTAAGTTATCAGCAAGGCTTTCTTTCTCCCAGGAGTCTATGCCAACCTGGTGTGGGCTGGCTGCAATCCTTGGGGTTCCTCAACTTTCCATCATGTGGTTATGTCCTCTCCTTTCTCTTCTGGGTTCCTGCTGACTTCTGGCTCCTCCCTGTGGCCTACTCCAACTCTGGATTCCAGTTTCTTCACCTTATAAGGCCTCCAGTAATTCTGATTAAGACTCACCCTGCTTCAGTTGGGCCATACCTTAACTAAAAACAATGTCTTCAAGAGGTCCTGTTTACAATGGGTTCACACCCACAGGGGCATGGATTCAGATGAAGAACTGTCTACATTAGGGTCCATAATTCAATCTACCACAGATGACTATGTGGAACCATTAAAAGAAAACATCATTATAGAACCTGCTTTGTATTCTCGCTTAGATAGAAGGCCATCCTACCTTTAAGTCTTTCTCTGCAGAGAACTCAAACTCTGCTTAGAGTCATGGATGAAAGCTCAGGAATCCCACCGCACTCCCCAGATAAACAAATCATAGGATAAAGGAGAGGAAAGCTTGAGCTGCTCAGGCCAGGAATGAGTCTCCTCTCCTCTGTATTAAAACATTCAAGGTGGATCCATTCTTCACATGGGTAATAGAGAATTTTCAGGTGGTCTCAATTTACCTCTGGATCCCTCTTCCTCTTTCTTCACAGCCAAACCAAATTAGACAGAATGGCTAGAACAAGAGTCGCATTTATGCTTTGAGAGGGGAGATGGCAATATGATATTGTGATGCTTTGTCCAGTCCCCACCAAACATATACCATTTCTAAGAATGTTTCACTCCCTGCTTGTTGTAGTGAATCAAACAGCATAAGGCACAATAATAGGCATTTCTTCTTTTACCTAAGCCAGTAGACTCAGGCTGAGACCTAGCAGACCCTTGGAGGAAGAAATGATTAACAGTATCAGAGTGATACCCCTGAGGGACTGAGCTGCTATCTCTGTGACAACAATAATCTAACTTTAGAGAACAAATAGAACCGCTAGACTGGGACTAAGAAATATGGAGCCAAAAGAACAGCTTTAGCATCATAGTCAGGAAACATGCCAGTAAGACAATGGTTGGGATGCACTTGGCAGGCTTTAGGGAAATGCCAGCTGAATCCAATATGTTCATTACACAATGCAAGCTAAGGCTGAGTGAGTGGAAACCCAGTTGAAGCAAATGTAGCTGGAACGCAGTGGTAACAAACACTGAGGAAGTGGAGCAAATGCGGTTAGAAAGCAGTAATAAAAATCGATCAGGAACCTTGGGAATTTCTTAGGGTTTGTGGACTAAATAAAAGAGACTGGAATACAAAGGGCAGAGATTCTCAACATGTGTTTCCGGAGCAGTGGCCTTGCCTGGGAACTGTTAGAAATGTAAATTAAGTCTCCTGAATCAGAACTCTGGGATGGGGCTCAGAAAGCTCTGCTTTAACAAGCCCACCGTGCATGCCAAAATTTGAGAATTACTGATACAGTGAAATGGATATAAAGAGGCATTTATTAAGGATTAGGAAGAAGCATTCCATATTTGCTATGTATAGATGGGAGAAGAAAGAAAAAAGTTTAAGTGAATGTTCTATGAGCATATTCCCTAGAGTTGTGTTTTTCAGAAGTCGGGCCATGACACATTATTGGATCATGAAATACACATTTGAGCTAATGGCCAGCATTTAGAAAAATTAAATAGAATAGAAAATATCTGTTATACTTAGGGTATTTTCTCCTGAGACGGCCTTTTCTCAAGCATCGGTCTTTGTGTATGTAAGTATGTATTATTGGGATGTGTATTAGTCAGGTTTCTCTAGGGAAACAGAACCAACAGGAGAGATCTGTCAATATTATGAGATTCTATAAAAATTATACATGCAAGTGCGGGGATGCATGAGTCCACATTCCGTATGGCAGGTGGTGAGCTGGGAACTCCGATTTAGAGTTTCAGTGAATTCCCCAGGAGAAGCTGGGTGGCTGAAGTAGAAGTGGAAATTCCTTCTTCTGACTGCTGAAATCATCACTTCTCCTTTTAAAGGCTTCAACTGATTGGGTGAGACATCTCTCATTGTTGAAGATAATCTCCTCAGTTGATTGTAGGTGTAATCAGCCATAGATGCAATCAACTTACTGATGATTGAAGTTCATGAAATGTCCTCATGGTAACAGTCAGGCCAGCGCTTGCTTGACCAAATGACTGGGCACCATTACCAGGTTGACACATGAACCTAACCATCACAGGATGTAAACATTATTTATTACCTTGGACAGAGGTCAAAGAGTTGCAAAAGCCGCTTCTCTAAGGCAGTGATTCTTGCACTTTAATGTACATAAGAAGTACCTCAGTGGGTTAAAGATAAATTTCCATGCCCCAAGCAGAGATTTTGATGCACTGGACTCAAGGTGAAGCCCAGGAATCTGCACTGTAACAAGTACCTCAGGTGATTCTAATAAAGGTGGTTTGCAGATCCACATTGAGCAACATATTTCTACAGGAGAGACTGTATGTGATATTAATGACAGAACTTTAACAAGTCAGATTAAATATTTTTAGAGCCCAAATTAAATGTTCGGTTAAAGGCTGTGGGGTTTACAAAATTGAATTGGATACGGATCCTTCCCTTAAGGAACGTTTAAAATGTAAAGAAGTAGTCTTTATTTGGGGGCCAGCCTGATTAGGAAAGTCTACAAAGGGTAAAATATCCTTGGGGGTCTTGTTTGCCACTTACAACCTAGTTGGTAAGATAAAACTTACATTGCAGCAATCAGAGCCTCTGCTGGCACATATGGTACCTTTGTGAGAAGTGGAAAAAAAGGTGCAGACTCTGAGAAAATGAATTAGGAAAAGACACCCTTAGTGGGTGGACCACCCAGAAAAAGGTGTCCTTCCTCCATGCTGATGTTATCTCAGGCCAGTGCCATGACTTTGTGCAGTAGCTTTTGAAAGGGCCACAAATTATTCTCCCTTATCCATACTCGTTGGTAGTGCCCTCAAAGACAGATTCTGAACTTGTCTATATGACTTGATGTGGCCAATGGGACATCATCGGCAAGCATGATGTAGGTGGAGACTTGAAAAGACCTTGCCCTCTTGCTGCTCTTGTGACCAGGCTTGCCAGAGGGATGCTGAGAGTCTATGAGGGAATGGCCCCAGGCATCCCAGGCATCCCCGCTGAAGCCAACGGAAACCAGCCAGCAAATGCAAAAGCAAGCCCGGCCAAGATCAGCCCAGCCCAGCCCAGCCCAGCCCAGAAGACCCACCCAGTTCACCTTAAGCCAGATTTCCAACTTATAAAAATCATGAGCAAAATAATTGATCATTGCTTTAAGTCACTCAGTTTTGAGGTGCTTGGGTATTTAGTGAAAGGTAAGGAGACACTTAGCCAGTGAGCTAGGGTTGGAATTCAGCCTCTACTCAAGCCCCCTCAACCCAGCACCCTGTGTGGGGCACAAGCTGCACCTTTACCCAAGTCAGCCCTAGGTTCAGAGTAACTCAAGCCAGACTAAGCTGTATAAGCTGTAGGGTAACTGACAATAAATCTGCCGAGTAGAATGGTTGGGTTTTGATTATCTGGCCATATGTGAGAGATTGAAATGACTGGATAATGGATGGTCTGATGATGAGCTCAGACTCAGTCAATGCAGGATGGATTGTACAGAATGACAAGAATTCCAGATTGATGGTTATAATCGAGTTAATCAGTGAACACACACATGGCCTGTTAGGCCTCAGGTTTGCTTTGGACCATTTTTCTTGAGAAAGTCATGCATATTGAGACAGGGATACCCTCCTGTATTATTACTTGAATATATCATTATCAATCTGGATCCCTGTGGAAAACTATTCTAAAAATATGTTCCTGTGTAGCAGAGTAGCAGGAAACAGCCAGACAAGCTCCAGGGTTAGTTTTTCCCCACTCTGCACTCTTTATCATAGCATCAAACGCAAAGGAACGAAACTAAAATCTTTCCTCCATATTTTCTTCACTTCGAAATGTTTTCTTTTTCCTTTTAAAATCGGAAACAGTTTCTTTTCATGATATCAACAAATACCTGCACTGATCATGAAAAAGGAAAATCATATCCCTGCACAGTCCTCCATGTTCAGAAATGAGGCCTAGGACAGGCTGGTTTATCATTTCTGAAGAGGGAGCCTGCAACTGTTGAATGAGATGAGCTGGGTGCATAAAATATGACAAGACACCTGTTCCACAAGGGTGGCACCTACTGGGGAAGGGAGGAAACCTGGAGAAACGCTGAGAGCAATCACAAGTGCTAGCCATCTTTACTGGGCTGGGCTCCATGGATAGGCCACATCTGGGATGCAAAACCACCGGAATTAATTGCAGCAATTCATGTGTGTGAATGCATGCACTTTTCTCTGGAGAGAGGGTTCAGTAGCTTTCAACAGATTCCTAAAGGGATCCTTGTCCTCGCCACCTCCCCCCAAAAACCTAAGAACCACTATAGTACTGAGATCTCATTTTGTGAACCTCTTAATTTATTAGAGACTGACCTGGTTTGCTTTTTGAACCAGACCCTGACTGTCCTTTACACATAAGTCCTTGTACTCCGGAAGGCCATGGGGTGAATCTTTTCTTTCCCTTGATTTTATAATGAAATTAGCTGTGTCCTCCCATGGGGAAGAAACAAATTCTGCCAATTGTTACTTTGGAATATCTTGGCAAGAAAGAAGGTCAAGTTGGGAGGGGTATTTCTCTCCCCCAATCTCCTCTCCAATTTCCCTATTAATTTCCTCCGTGGTCCTTTCACCTCTAGAACAGTTTTTTTCTGACTCAATGCTTTCAGCCTCTCTCCATGGACAAAGGGAATTGCTCTGGGACATGAGCATCTTTTGGAATCCCCTGATTCACTTCGACTGCCAGACCTCTGTGCCACTGCCACTTCTTGTATGTGAGTATTTACCACAGCAGAGCTACCCAGTTTATTAGCCTTTCCTTCAGCATCCTCTAATATGCATACATGCATGCAAGCATACACACACACACACACAATGCACCTTGTATGAAGGTCCTCATATTTCAGAAGTTATGGGTACAGGGAGTGAATTGGTCCCCTGCTTTATCTGAATCTCTGTGAGTTCAAAGTAATGCCTACTCGACTCATTGGACCAAAGACACCCAGCAATGCCTCATCAAGATGCTCTGCGGATTGCCAAGGGCTTCTCCACCCTGCCATCCCCAGTGCTCCTGGAAGAGATTGATTGGGAAGCAGGGGATGATGAAGGTCTTGATTACCTCCAACTGCAGACTGGCCAACTAGGGATCCTTAACTGAGGGAGGGTGGCATTCAGCCATCAGGAAACTTGATTGCAGAGCCCAAACCAACTTGAGTGCATCAGAAACCTGATCAGGTGATCAATTCTGGGTAAACCTCAGATTAGGGGAGGTAAGACCTGTCCATTCTTGGGGGGTGGAGAGAAGAAGGTGCTTATCCATTCACTTCCATTGCTTCTCATTCTAAGAGCAGCATAACCATATTTCAAAAAACCAGAACACATGATAAAAAAGGAAAAAAGCACCTCCACCTCCACCCCCGAGCTACCATTCTCACACAGCCCATATTAAGATGTTGCTGTATTTTTATCAAGACAAATGCAATCTGCCTTTTCTTTGTTTATGTATTAAACCTAGTTATCTCAACCCTGGTTGGTTCTCAGATAATCCCATTCTGGGGACTTCTACAGTAGTTCATGAGTCCCCCATAGAACTTTGAATTAGCTAGAAACATTTTGAGAAAACATCTTTCAGCAAACCAGATGAGGTTATGGAATAAATGTGATGGAGCTTCTTTCCTTCTTAACTCTGCGACTTGGACCATTAATTGGACTGCTAGCTCAGTGGAATGTTGAAGAGTTAAATAAGACATCTTTGAAAATGCATAACAGAATACTTATATTCTATACAATAACATACTTCCCTAGCATTTGTCTGTTGATATCCTTCCAATGAGGAGCGCTGAGCCTTTGAGTCAAAGAGAAGAAAGAGGACTGTAATCACATGGTGATCTGTAGTAGTCACTGCGAGCTCTTAAAAGAGAAGAGCCTCCATCTCTTATGCACTCAGCCTTGTATCTGTTCAAGATATCATGTTGGTTGAAGGTGTCCGTATGAGCCTCTTGAGCATTGCTATGGTTTTCTGTCACCATCAATCAGGACAACACATGTTAATTAAGTGCTTTACTGTTCTGCACATGATTTATTAGGACTCTTTTCATTAATGTGTTTGATCAGAACAAAAAGTAATTAAATGAGGAACAGTGGCAGCAATACATACTCAGCATCAATTATGAAAAATAAAGTTCCTTAGGATGAGAACCTGATCATTCATCCTTAAGCGGGCTGGGGGTTCTCAGCTGATGGCAAACCAGCTGAACTATTACTACCCCCTAATTCTTACATTCTGGTTTTTTTTTTTGGAAGAGTGCTAAAGGAAAACATATTTTTATATTTACAGTCAAAACATGAGCAGCTGGCAAAGGAAGACTGGAATTACAAAACCTTCTTTTGATCCCCTAATTGTAGAAAGTCAGTAAAACTCCTTTTCAGTCAAAAAAAAAAAAAACTGCAATTTGTCTTTTAAATATCAGTAATATGACTTTGTAATATAGGTCTCTCAGTAAATAATGACTGTGCAATTTTAAAGGAAAAAAAGCAACATTATTTCTTCCTTGAATAACTTGTTTTTCCACTGGAAGGATTCATTCAAGTTGGAAGGCAACTCTAGAGGTAATTTTGTATATCTCTCATTTTTCTAGGCAGGGTTGTAAACTAAACCTCCTAGAATTTGTTCTGTCCTTTTCAGTGAAAGCACCCAATGTGAAGACTATTATTCAGGTATTATGATTAATCTTGCTATTCTGAAGAATCTATAAAATGAAGGTCATCATCTCCTACCCTCCGAGATATTTAAGATGCTATGGGTTTTCAATATCTTAAAGCCAATGAGTTTTAATTCTTGAAGTCAATTTAAAGACACTTAGGTAGACAACCATCATAAATCATTTCTGGAACAAGATAGGGTATAAATATACAAATAAATTAGATGCCTCTGTCAGAGAATATTCAGGTATAATGCAAATTCAGCCTTAGAGTATTGTAATAAGAATAATATATCGAAATTAATGATGATGCTAATTTTTCTAGCTTGCAACTTATTACCTTTCATTTTGAGGATATTTTTATGCTTCGGTGTTCCACCTTATTTTGGAAAAATTGTGTATGTGTTAAGGACCTTGTTAAAAAAAATAGGCCAAACTTCAAAGTGACACGGCCAGGTGCAAACTGGAACATGAGACCTGCTAAATGGGAGATTAAAATCTTGATTTAAGGATTAAAAAATAAAATTAATTTAGCAAATACTTTGACTTCTCAAAGAATCCCTATGAAAATATTAACGGTTGAGACTCGTTTAATAATGGGAACTTCTTTGTGCTCTTCTCTATCCTTCAAATCAAATTCTACAATGAAAGTGCATTGACTTTGAGATTAGATCAAGAGGTCATTTTTAAATAGAATTTATCAAACTAAAACAGGAACAAATTGAAAATAGCATTAGTCTCTTTTTCTTTCATTAAAATTTTTTATTCCAGTAGATTTCTGGATATCCCTAATTTAACTTTGGTAGTAAGATGGTATTGTGTTAAGACTGAGAGTAACCTTAAAAAGCAACTGCATTTCCCAAAGTAACTTCCATGGAACACTGATCCTGTGAGGTGGTCATTGAAAAAGGGTTCCACAGTCAGATAAGTTTGGGAGGCACTGCTCTCCATAATCCCAGAGGCTCTCCTTAAAGGATCCAAAAAGCTTGCAAGTTATGAAACCTGTTTAAGTGTATTTAGTCCAATATTTGCCTACCTAATTTGACCACAAACAGCATTTTTCCACATAACTCTGATTAACATCTTGCCATGCTTTAGAAGATGCTAACCTAGACACATCCTCTCAAAGGAGGACATGTACTCAGAGCTGTTGCCCAAGGTCCAACAACTACTTAATTCTTGCATTGGTTCTGGAACTCAGATCCTCTGACTCTTTGCCTGGTACTCATTTTCTATCATACCTGAGGATTCCAGTATTATACCTTCACTCAAGGTTGAAGAGACTCTAATTTCCCCTTCCACATCCATCCAAAAGTCCTCTTCTCACCTCAAAGAAACAGAGCAGGAAGATTCCTTCTAACAGCTCCTTCCAAGAAGCAAGTCAACACTGAGATGCACCCTCATGCCTTGGACCATTTAGACGATTTTAAATGAACTTGCATAGTTCATCAACTGACCCACATGAGAAGGAAAATACTGCCTCACAGCTTGCTATTCCCCTCACTGCTAATTTGAAATGCTCCCTTTCTTTCCAATAACCTTGAGGTAAAGGATTTTTTTTAAACACTAATGCCTCTTGAAGGCCATTTATGTCACTTCGGGAGTTTTTTCTCATTACCTGAGGAATCCTGAAACTGTGAAAATCTCTATCCATCTGAGAACTGAAATGGAATGCATGTTCAGAACATTTACTGCTTATCTCAACAGTTCTGTTTTCTTCTTTTACATTGTTTAAATGAGTAAACATGCAAGCCCATAACAGCACATACCTCCAGTTTGGAGTGTTTTGCCTGGTAGTAAATTATTGGGTGTTCCTTTATTGAACCAATCAGATACTGTCTGAAAATCTGAACTTCCCCATTTTTCCCTCATTGCCTTGTTGCTTTCTGTTTTTCCTTTACATTTGCTTCCTTTTTTATATTCTAAGACATTTAAGACTAGTCAGCACCTCTGTGTGGCAGTCTAGCCTTGCTATTTGTACTGTGGTCTGTGGACTAGTAGTTTAGACATCACCTAGGAGCTGGTTAGAAATGCAAAGTCTCGAGCCTCACACCAGAACCACGAGGTCAGACTGCTTTTCTTGCCATCCCCATGCAATTTGTGTGCACATTAAAATTAGGGACGCGTTGATCCATGCCGTGTTACAAAGCAAGGGTTTGATTTGTGAGGCAGAAGTTAAAAATACTTATATCCATTGGTCAGCCCCTTCTGAATGCAAGCATTTTTTTGTTGTTGTGAAATACACATCGAAGCTAATGTAGTAGGTCTGCAAGCTTTAAATTTTGTGAAATAGAAACAAGCCTGGAGACTTGCTGAAATGTTTGGAAGACAATACCAAAATATAGCTCACGTGACTCACTGAACCAATTTGGCTTTGATTGAAAGTCAACTAGCAGGCAGCCTTCTTTCTAGGAACTCAACTGAAGCTGGGGCCGCACAGTTCCATATCATTCAGAGGTGTAGAGGGGTGTGGATGTAATAAATGCAGCCCTCTCCTTTCCCCATATGCAAACATCTAGGCAAGGTATTAGCATTCACAGCAGAGATGTCATCAGTCCCTAGCTGTGGTCTCTGCTGACATTTCTACTCTGTGATTTTCCTGCAGCTCTCTTCTTGGGACTAATGGCGAAAAGGGAATCAAGTCTTTAACGCTTCCTTGATTTTCCTCAGGATACTAAGAGGTGATGTGCGTGACTGTGGACCAGTCTTATTTGATAAGACTGTGACTGATTTCTTTCTCCATGCATTTTGAAGTGCTGTATCTTACCAGTAGCTTTCTCTAAGGAGCTTTACAAAAGCAGCTCATTACACCTCCAAAAAAAATCCCTGTGTGGTAAAGGGGTCAATATTTATTATGCTCAATCTTAGAGCAAATGAAACCAATGCATGGAGAGAGCTAAACATGGCTATTTGAATTTCAGACTGCTAGCTCTTAGTGAAATTCCCTATGTAGCACCATCCCCAGACTCTTATTTTTTTTAATTAAGGAAAACTAACTTCTTAGTTTCATTAGGTTCACTATTAAGTAGTCCTAACCAAACTCTCAGTTTATAATAGGATGCCAAAAATGCAATGAAGATGTATCTTAGTCATTAAAAATTTCAAAGGTAATGAACACCTGAGTTTCCAAGCCGTTGGTTCCATGCATGCTGATGGCCCTGTTATTGGCTGTTAATTACTTACCTGTTAATTAATTTTTTCCTGGCTCATCTGTGGTCAATGGACATCCATTCACCCTCAAGTCTGGGTCTAGCGTGGGTAATCTGTACTTTCCTGCTGAGGGATTATGCCTTAGTCCACCAAAGATCACAATCCAGAGTACAATACTCAACAGCAAACAGGCAGTGGATGTGAGGCAGAAATTAGGTGTGGGTTGCCTGGCATGGAAGCAAAACCTAGAATACAAAGTCTGGAATTCAACATTAGGCATTCATATATTTCTCAAGGATAAGCACTGGAGCCCATTTGTATTTGAAACTCATGGGTGTATATCCCACTTAGGTGTCCAGGGGTCTGTTAGGGCTGAACAAACTTGTGATAAGGTACAATGGAGAATGTGACATCCCTTTCATAGAACACTTTTCCTGTGGCCTCCAAAGTTCTAATCTAAAGAAATGAATCATTGGTGGGTTTCCTGGTTATGATGATCAAGAAGTGGTAAAGAATTTGGGGCAAGGCTTCCTTTCAGCCGGAACCGCCATCTTGCAGTAATTCGCCAAAATGACGAACACAAAGGGAAAGAGGAGAGGCACCCGCTATATGTTTTCTAGGCCTTTTAGAAAACATGGAGTTGTTCCTTGGGCCACGTATATGCGAATCTACAAGAAAGGTGATATTGTAGACATCAAGGGAATGGGCACTGTTCGAAAAGGAATGCCTCACAAATGTTACCATGGCAAAACTGGGAAGAGTCTACAATGTTACCCAGCATGCTGTTGGTATCGTTGTAAACAAACAAGTGAAGGGCAAGATTCTTGCCAAGAGCATTAATGTACATATTGAGCATATTAAGCACTCTAAGAGCTGAGATAGCTTCTTGAAGTGTGTGAAGGAAAATGATCAGAAAAAAAAGAAGGCCAAAAAGAAAGTTACCTGGGTTTAACTGAAGCGCCAGCCTGCTCCACCCAGAGAAGCACACTTTGTGAGAACCAATGGAAAGGAGCCTGATCTACTAGAGCCTATTCCCTATGAATTCATGGCATAAAAGGTGTAAAAAAGAAATAAAAGACTTGTGGATTGTAAAAATTAAAAAAAAAAGAATTTGGAATTTGGGGCAAGGAGGCTTTGGGTTCCTTCTGTATGCATCGTCCTGGCCATCTCTGACTGTACTTAGAGCAAGTACACTAAAAGAATAGAACATGTAAAGAGACTGAGACCCAGTTTTTCCCACACCTGGACATGTTGTCAGTCTCCCTAAGTCCAGGTATTTTTCTGATGCAATAGCTGGTGGGAATAAGATACATATTTTCAAATTATGCTTTGTCCAAGGTGTTGGAAAACATGTAAGAGAATGACACAGTTATATATGTCAGGAGCTTTGAAAATCTGCATGATTGGAACATTTTTCTAGGAAAATGAAAGTTATAAAATTTGACCCAAGTAGAGTTTAAAAGATTGACTAGACCATAAAATACATCTTGAAAAAATGTCAAAATTCTCCCTCCCTTTACAACAGGCATTATGCCCAGATCATTCTATGCATTACGGCTGTCATACCTTTAATAAAAAGGTAATATATATTCTATTAAACTGCTCCAAAGCTAAGAAAAAGAAAAATATGCAAATTTATTTCCAAGAGACTATCTTAACCCTGATATGAAAATTAGATAAGGACAGCTGCACTCCTGAAAGGAAACTACAGACCAATCTCATTTATGAATATCATGCAAACATTAGTAAATTGAACATTAGAGTTTTTTTTTAAATCTTCATTTTATTGAGATATATTCACATACCACGCAGTCATACAAAAGAAATCGTACATTCAGTTGTTCACAGTACCATTACATAGTTGTACATTCATCACCTAAACCAATCCCTGACACCTTTATTAGCACACACACAAAAATAACAAGAATAATAATTAAAGTGAAAAAGAGCAATTAAAGTAAAAAAGAACACTGGGTGCCTTTGTTTGTTTGTTTGTTTCCTTCCCCTATTTTTCTACTCATCCATCCATAAACTAGACAAAGGGGATTGTGGTCCTTATGGCTTTCCCACTCCCATTGTCACCCGTCATAAGCTACATTTTTATACAATTGTCTTCGAGATTCATGGGTTCTGGGTTGTAGTTTGATAGTTTCAGGTATCTACCACCAGCTACCCCAATTCTTTAGAATCTAAAGAAAAAGGGTTGTCTAACTTGTGCGTAAGAGTGCCCACCCGAGTGACCTCTCGTCTCCTTTTGGAATCTCTCTGCCTCTGAAGCTTATTTCATTTCCTTTCACATCCCCCTTTTGGTCAAGAAGATGTTCTCCATCCCATGATGCCGGGTCTACATTCCTCCCCAGGATTCATATTCCACATTACCAGGGAGATTCACTCCCCTGGGTGTCTGATCCCACGTAGCGGGGAGGGCAGTGATTTCACCTTTCAAGTCGGGTTAGGTAGAGAGAGAGGGCCACATCTGAGCAACAAAGAGGCATTTGGGAGGATGCTCTTAGGCACAATTATAGGGAGGCCTAGCCTCTCCTTTGCAGCAACCGTCTTCCCAAGGATAAATCCTGTGGTAGAGAGCTCAACCCATCAAACCACCGGTCTCCTATATCTGTGGTCATGTTAGCAACCATCGAGGTGGGGTAGGCCAATACCCCTGCATTCTCCACAGGCTCCTCAAAGGGGCTCTACATATTTTTTCCCTTTTTTTTAACTTTTTTTTTTTTAAATCAACTGTATGAAAAATAAAAAAAGAAAAAACATACAATAAAAGAACATTTCAAAGAGACCATAACAAGGGAGTAAGAAAAAGACAACTAACGTAAGATAACTACTTTACTTCCAACTACAGTAGAGTTTTAAAGAATAATATACCATACACAAGAAATGCAATGATAATTTAACATCAAAAAATATTTGAAAAATTAAAGAAGAAAAAGCCATATAATCACCTCATCAGATTCATATACTAAAATTAAATGCAAATTCATGATAAAAATTCTTGGTAAGTGATGAGTAGAAAAATATATCTTTAACTTGAGGAAGCATATTTATCCGGAACCAAGAGCAAACTTCATACTGAATAATTAAATAAAGATATTTCTGTTAAAAACAGGATCAAGACAATGATTCCCAGCATCACTACTATTTTCCAACATCTTCTGGGCAATTAGAAACACTCATTTGGTTTCAAAACCATTGTCAAAAACAAACTTCCCTTTTAGTCGAGTAAGTGGATTATTTAGCCTTAATCCAATTTTATCCTCCAAACAAATTTGCCAGATAATTTCTTAAATTTCCATATTGCTAACGAACTAAAGAGAAAATCTCTTTCAACTTTTATAGGCACACAATGTCATTGTTCAATGTGATATTCCAGATGTTTCTCTGAAATCCTGCTGGCACTCTGGTTCTATCTCATCCTACCATGTAGACTATGATTATGTTCTACATGTCAAATAAATCAAAGAGAAGAGAGTTGAAAGACCTGACTTCATCCTCTCTTATTGCTTTCTGCCTTCCATAGTTTCAGAAATAGCAATACCCCTCACTTTACAAAGTATGTGTTATATCTTTGACCCACCACTGAATTTTTTTCAGGACTAGAGATATGATAGTGGCTTGGATTTAAAAGCAAAGCTACTAGCAGCATCACAACTGGGAACTGGTTTGGCAAATCACTTTTCATCCTGAACAGAAGAATTAAAGCTATATTCTTAGCTGTGACAAATTAACGGAAACACAAACTCATTAGGATCAACATTTCCATGGCTAATGTCTATGGAGTTCTAATGAGAAACATTAATTAGGAATGTTGAACAAATAACACTTGGAATGAAAAGAGCCTTTTTGAAAACTTCAGTTTTCTTTAAATGTCACTTATATTTACAGTCTCTGATGAGCTTAATTTTTGTATTATTCTTCTCTGGTTCTATGAATCTTAGCATATTGGAATTGGAGAGAAGTTTCAGTCTAATAAGGGATGAACTTATTTCAAGTACTGTATTCAAGTGCTGTGGCAACAGCTATATTTTTGTATGTTTGTGAGGTGTGTGTAGTCATGCGGGACAGTGTCATCTGCAAATAAAACTAGTGCAGTGGGTAACTTTCATATCTACTGACATTGTGAAATGATCAGTAAGGGTTAAGGAACATTTTTCCTTGAGTTTCTAAACTTTACTTGAAGAAATAAGCCAAAAATCACAATAGATTTGTATATGAAAAAGGAAAGGAATAATCAACTTGAAAGATTGTGAAAACCAAACCATTCATGGTCTCAAAGAGTGTGGATCTGAATTACTGTTTCTTTCACCTTTTCATTTTGAGATAATTGTAGATTCACATGCAGTTTTAAGAAATAATAGATTCCATATACCCTTTACCCAGTTTCTCTCAACTGCAAAACTCTAATACAATATCACAACTAGGATATTGACATGGATACAATCTACCAATCTTGTTCACCTTTCCCTAGTTTTACTTCTACTTATTTGTGTGTATGTATTTGGTTTGCTTAAAAGTTATGACATTGGTAGTTATGACATTGACCACAGTCAAGATACTGAACAGTTCTATCATCAGGATCACTTGTATTGCTTTTTTAAAACTACACCCAGAGGAGCGGCAAGATGGCAGCATAGAGAAGAGTGGAATGTAGTTAGTCCCATGGAGAAAATAATAAACAACCAGGAATAACTAGTAAATAATCTGGAATAACTGCTGGGGGACAACCCGTGACTGTCCACAGAACATACGCCAGTCTGGATTGGCTGGAATGGCTGAGATCGCAGTATAAAATCTGTAAGTAAAAACTGCAGAACTGTGCTGGGAGCCCCCTCCCCCCATGGCAGGTGGAGCTGCAAAACCTTGCTGTGGGAAAAACCAGCAGTCCTGGAGCAAGCGAATATAGCTCAGCCCAGCTCCAACTGGGGTTTTAATTAACAAATGTGGACTGCTGAATACAAGCTACAACATAGACAACTCCGTAATAAGCAGGCAGAGGCTTTTAGTGACAACTGAACTTAAAGAGCCAGAAAACCTCTGTATCCTGGGAAAGGGAGCCCAGAAGACCAGGTTGTATCTCTGGGTGATGGGTGAAACTGCAAGGCTGTGAACTGGCTCTGACAGGGGCTTTCTTTCCCTTTCTCTCTCTTTCTCTCTCTCTCCACCTGGTTAGCTCAGTGGAGAGTGCCTCAGCCATTTTCAGTTCCCAGCCCTCTGACCTAGACAGGGATGGAGTTAACAGAGTCAGAGAGACAAAGGAGCTATTCAATTGTAGAAGATAACTCCCTAGGGGTTGTGTCTTCCCTAAGAGGAAGGAGGTGGGGCCCAGCTCTAGTGCCAGCCTTCCCTTCAGAACTCAGACTCCAGAGCCTGGGGGAAAACAGCCAAAATAGAAGCTAAAGGGCCATACCTCCTTACACGAGTCGGGAGCAACAGGCTGACAGGTGCCACCTGGTGGGAAGGTTAGGAAAAGCACAGTGCCTAGAGACGTCACAGGAAAGTCTGTCAATCTTCTAAGATACAACCTTAGGGAAATCTGAAACTGAATATAACCCCATTCTGAGATCTGAACCTGTTCTGCTCTGGGAAAATCTGATTGGGGTAACCAAGGAAACCAGATGCCTAGACAACAGAAAACTACAAACTACACTAGGAAAAATGAAGATATGGCCCTGTCAAAGGAACAAACTTACACCTCAATTAAGATACAGTTGAGATAATTATTTCACTTTAATGAAACAATCAAAGATTTTCAAAGAAATGCTCTAAATCAAATAAAAAACCAAACCAATGAGTTCAGGGAAAATATGGCAAAAAGAGATGAAGGATATAAAGAAAACACTGGGCGAACATAAGCTAGAAATCAAAAGTTTGAAAAAACAACTGGCAGAATCTATGGAAATGAAAGGCACAACATAAGAGATGAAACACACAATGGAGACATACAACAGCATATCTCAAGAGGCAGAAGAAAACACTCAGGAAATGGAGAACAAGACACCTGAAATCCTGCACACTAAAGAACAGATAGGGAAAAGAATGGGAAAATATGAACAATGTCTCAGGGAATTAAATGACAATATGAAATGCATGAATGCCCATGTCATGGGTGTCCCAGAAGGAGAAGAGAAGGGAAAAAGGGCAGAAGCAATAATAGAGGAAATAATCAATGAAAATTTTCCATCTCTTACGAAAGACATAAAATTACAGATCCAAGAAGCACAGTGTACCCCAAACAGAATAGATCTGAATAGACCTATGCCAAGTCACTTAATAATCAGATGATTAAATGTCAAAGACAAAGAGAGAATCCTGAAAGCAGCAAGAGAAAAGTGATCCATCACATACAAAGGAAGCTTGATAAGATTATGTGCAGATTTCTTAGTAGAAACCATGGAGGCAAGAAGGAAGTGGGGTGATATATTTAGGATACTGAAAGAGAAACACCACCAACCAAGAATCCTGTATCTGGCAAAACTGTCCTTCAAATATGGTGGAGACTTTAAAATATTCTCTGACAAACAGACAATGAGAGTGTTTGTGAACAGTTTACCTGTGCTACAGGAAATACTAAAGGGAGCGCTACAGACAGATAAGAAAAGACAGGAGTGAGAGATTTGGGACACTATTTTGGGTGATGGTAGCACAGCAATGCAAGTATACTAAGTGAAGATGACTGTGAGTATGGTTGAAAGAGGAAGGTTAGGAGCATATGGGACACCATAAGGAAAGAGGAAAGCTATAAAGACTGGGACTGTGTAACTCAGTGAAACCTTGAGTGCTCAACAATTGTGATAAAATATACAAATATGTTTTTACATGAGGGAGAACAAATGAATGTTAACCTTGCAAGGTGTTAAAAATGGGGTGGTATTGGGGAAATACACAATCAATGAAAACTAGAGACTATTTTTAACAGAAACTTTGTATTGTGCTCTCTGTCATGTAACAAAGGCAATATACCAAAGCTAAATGCCTATAAGAGGAGGATATAATGGAGGGGTGTGGGACTCTTGGCATTGGTGATGTTAACTGACTTTTATTCTACTTTAATTCTTTCTTTCCTTTTGTTGATTTTTAGCTGTCATTTTTTTCTTTCTTTTTCTTTTGTCTCTCTACCTTCTTTGACTCTTCCTCCTTCTTCATAGAAGAAATTGAGATGTCCTTATATAGATAGTGGTGATGGTGGTGAATACATAAATACGTGATTATTCAGGGAACTATTGATTGTTTACTTAGGACAGAATGTATGGTGGGTGAACAAAACTGTTTTAAAAAAATGAGTTGATGAAGAAACCTTGAGGGCACTGTATTGAGTGAAATAAGTCAGACACACATAAGGACAAATATTGTATGGTCTCACTGATATGAAATAATTATAATATATTAACTCATAGACATGAAATATAAGTTACCAGGATATAGAATGAGGCTAAAGAATGGGGAGTGGTTGCTTATTATGAGCAGAATGTTTAACTAGGTTGAACTTGAGTGTCTAGAAATTGACAGAGGTGATGGTAGCACATTGTGAGAATAACTAACAGTGCTGAATTGTGTGTAAATGTGGTGGAAAGGGGAAGCTTAGAGTGATGTACGTCACCAGAAGGAAAGTTGGAGGTTAAAATATGGGAATGTATAAAACAGTGAATCTTGTGGTGGACAATGTCTCTGAGTAACTGTACAACTATTAGAACTCTCTTTCGTGAACTAGAACAAATGCATGACAGTATAACTAGAAGTTAATAATAGAGGAGTATTACCTATTATTATATACCTATTGCAGACTATGTACTACAGTTAGTAGTATTTTAACATTCTTTCATCAACACTAACAAATGTACTATACCAATACTGTGAGTCAATGATGGAGGCGGGGTGGTTAGGGGTATGGGAGGATTTGAGTTTTCTTTTTTTGTCTTCATTTTTTTCCTGGAGTAATGAAAATGTTCTGAAAATTCAAAAAAAATTAATTGTGATGGATGCACAGCTGTATGATGGTACCATGGGCAATTGATTGTGCATTTTGGATCTTTGGATGATTGTATGGTATGTGAACAATCTCAATAGAATTAAATTAAAAAAAAAAAAAAACTACACCTACCTACCTCCTGCCCCTCCAACACACACTGACCTTAAGCCCTAGCAACCACTCAAGTGTTCTCCATTTCTATTATTTTGTCATGTCAAGGATATTATGTAATGGAATCATACAGCATGTATGTAACCTTTCAGAACTGCCTTTTTCACATAGCAAAATTCCCTGGAAACTCATCCAAGTTGAGCAGTATTCCATGGTAAGGATGTACCATAAATTACTTAACTGTTCACCCATTTAAGGACATCTGGGTGGTTTGCAGCTTTTTGGATTAGTATAAATAAAGCCACTTTGAATATTTTGTGCAGGTTTTTGTGTGAACATAAATGCCCCTTCCCCTTGTGTAAATGCCCAAGAGTACAATTGGTAGGTCATATGGCAATTGCAGGCTTAGTTTTCTAAGAAACTGTCAGACTGTTTTCCAGAGTGGCTGTACCATTTCACATTCCCACCAGCAATGCAGTTTCTCTGCATCTTCTCCAGCATTTAGTATGTCACTATTTTTAATTTTAGCCAATCCGATTGGTGTCAAATGTACTTGTAATCAAGGATTGCTCAGCCTCAGCACTGACATTTTGGACTGGATCATTTTGTGTTGTGGGCACTGCCCTGTGCATTGCAGGATGTTTAGCTGCATCTCTGGCCCCTAGGTACCAGTAGCAACCTCCCTCCTAGTTGTGACAACCAAAAATGTCTTCAGACATTGCCTGATGTCCTGTCCCCCAACTGAGAATCACTGTAATCCATCATGACATTCTAAATCCAAGAAAAGCAAGGTCGTAATATTTCTCTCTTCCCGGCCCTTTCCTTTATTTTGAAAATTTAAAACTTTTCTTAATACCCCACTCCTGTCCTCTCTCCCACACAAACCCTTCAACATATCATCCAAATCCATAAGATTATAAAGCTGCTATGATTACTTACTGGACTGAGACCAAAGTGAAATTGCTTTCCTATGATCTTGCCCAGCCTATTAACTCTCAAATTGTTTCCATCAGCCACAAATGTGTCTGCTCCAACTTGTTTGTCAGATACTCTTCTCATGCAGGACTAAATTCTGAATATTTAAAAGATGAGAAACAAAAGGAAAATCTGGACTGTAGGATTTTTAGAAGGGGGCTGGGGTAGATTAGAAAGCATCCAGATTAAAACAGATAATGCTACAAATTGGAAAAAGCTATAATTCCAGGGGCTGTACGTGCAGAGTTTTACCGCTAAGCACACAATTCTGCACATTGCTTCATGAATATGTCAAAACACTAATTCCCTCTCTTTTCAGTGTATTAAAATGCTTCTCATCTTCCAAAGCTCAGATCAAGTACTGTCTCTTTTGTGGCACCTTCTCCAGTCCCCCAAGCTGGGGTGAAGTAATCCTTCCTCTGGATTCTGCCAACATTTATCTCCACCTGATCACTCCTAGGACTGATATCATGCTGTCCATGCTTTGGTTGTGTGTGCATCTGTCTCTACCCTGAGATGACCTGCTTCTCAAATTTTATTTAGCCATGACCTAAGGGCCAGAGGAAACATGCCTGTGCAGCAGTAGGGTAGGGCACAAAGAAGGCAGGAGGGTGAAGGACGGAGAAGGTACAGGCAGCTGGAGGATGATGGAAGAAAGGGTGATTTCCAAGACAGGATTTTTAGGTGGCTTCAGAGCCAAGCCCCCCTTGGAATTTGGAGCCAAGCAATCTCCAGGACTGAAAAAAATTCAAGTTAATTGGGAAATTAAGGCAAGGGATCTTCTTGGTTTGTGGTTCTCCAACAGAATCACCTGGATAGCTTGTTGAAACACAAACTGCTGGGCCTCACCCCTAGAAATTTTGATTTGATGGGTCTGGAGTGGGGCCTGAGAATTGGCATCTCTATGAGATGCCCCAGTGAAGCTGATGCTGCTGGAGAACAGCTGTTTTCGCTGGCTGCATGGACTCACCTTCAAGGTGAGCACAGAGCCCGTAGCTGTCAGAGAAAGGACTCACCCAACTGGGCAAGTCTAGGGTCTCCTCACTAGCACGAGCTCTGAACCTCTTTCAGTGACTTTAATTAGGCAAACTTTTCATGGGATGCTCATACTCATCTTTGAGTCTCCAAAGTGTTTTACACAGATGATAGGGACACTCAATAAAAAAAATGGACTAATGAACTTACCATCCTTGCAGTCCTTTTTGTTCCTTGCCTAGAGCAGTTGACCAGGAAAAGTTTATTAGTCTCGTTGCTGCAGACGCTAATGATGCATAAAAACCTTGGCAACCTGACACTAAACATGGTGCTACATATGGAGGCCAGAAGATGAGGAGATGTTAGGGGAATGAATAATCAGTTTCAACTTGATATTTAAAGGTTGTTGAGGAGATTGAGGTCTAGAAAAGCTAATCTGGACTGCAGATATTGCCCATGTAGTATTTAAATAGTGTAAACTTGATAGAGATAGAGACAGAGATAGATAGATAGGTAGAGAGAGAGAGAGAGAGAGAGAGAGAGAGAGAGAGAGAGAGAGAGAGAGAGAGGCTGACAGACAGACAGATTTAACCACCTTCCATCTTGCTTACCACCCCCCACCCCTGCCCACTCCTGTGCTTGCTGCGATGAAGCCAGGTTCACTATTAGGAGATGCTCTCTGGAGAGGCCACATGGCAAGGAACTGAGGAAGCCTCTGACCAACTGCAAGGGAGAAGCTGAGGCCTCAGAGTCCGGAGGCCTTGAATAACTGGATCCTGATCCTGCCAGCAACCATATGAGTGAGCTAGGAGTGGCGCCTTCTCAGTTGAGCCTTGAGATGACAGTGGTTTTGTGAGACCTTGAGACAGTGGACACAGCTAAGCCATGCCGATTCCTGACTCACAGAGACCATGGGATGATAAATGTGTATTGTTTTAAGCCACTAAGTTTTGTTATGCAGCAATAGATAAAGAATGCAGATTCTTTTCTAAAAATGCCAAATAATTATTGTCTTCTGCAGAGCATCAAAGATGTGACATATGGGTGTGCCCATGTTTGTATGGGGTTGGGGATCACAGCAGGCAGAGTTCCAAAGCAATTTCTGATCCTAACTAAAATGACCCCAACACGGGCCTAGTCTTATTTCCCATAGCACAAACATCATTAAAAATCTGATCCCCTAAAGACCCAAATGCCAAACATTCCATGGTTTATTAGGGTTGTCATTATTATTCAAACTTTCCAGAGCTAATGGGGCCATCACATTCACCTCATTCCAAACCAATTGACAGAACTGTGAGATTTGTCATAACGACTGGTCTTGCGCTCTCTGGTTCATGTGTCTAGCTCTTCCCATGTATTCTGGCAGACTAAAATGAAACTCAAGAAGAACGTGGCCATGGCTAAAGTTTAAAGTACTACAGTTCTTTAAATACTTTAAACACTGAAAATCTCCTGTCCATCAAGAATCACAGATAACATGCATTCATTTGGAGGCGGGGCAAGATGGCAGACTGGTGAGCTGTATGTTTTAGTTACTCCTCCAGGAAAGTAGGTAAAAAGCCAGGAACTGCGTGGACTGGACACCACAGAGCAATCTGTCTTTGGGCATACTTCATACAACACTCATGAAAACGTGGAACTGCTGAGATCAGCGAAATCTGTAAGTTTTTGCGGCCAGGGGACCCGCGCCCCTCCCTGCCAGGCTCAGTCCCGGGGGAGGAGGGGCTGTCAGCTCCAGGAAGGAGAAGGGAGAATTGCAGTGGCTGCTCTTACCGGAAACTCATTCTACTGATTCAAACTCCAACCATAGATAGACTGAGGCCAGACACCAGAGACTCTGAGAGCAGCCAGCCCAGCAGAGAGGAGACAGGCATAGAAAAAAAACAACACGAAAAACTCCAAAATAAAAGCAGAGGATTTTTGGAGTTCTGGTGAACACAGAAAGGGGAAGGGCGGAGATCAGGCCTTGAGGCGCATATGCAAATCCCGAAGCAAGGCTGATCTCTCTGCCCTGGGCACTTTTCCTTAATGGCCCTGGTTGTTTTGTCTATTAGCATTTCAATAACCCATTAGATCTCTGAGGAGGGCCGTTTTTTTTTTATTTTTTTTATTTTTTTTTAAATCCTTTTTGCTTTTTCTAAAACAATTACTCTAAGAAGCTCAATACAGAAAGCTTCAAAGAATTGAAATTTGGGCACGTCAAGTCAAGAGCAGAACTAAGAGAGCTCTGAGACAAAAGGCAATAATCCAGTGGCTGAGAAAATTCACTAAACAACACAACTTCCCAAGAAAAGGGGGGTGTCCACTCACAGCCACCATCCTGGTGGACAGGAAACACTCCTGCCCATCGCCAGCCCCATAGCCCAGAGCTGCCCCAGACAACCCAGTGTGACGGAAGTGCTTCAAATAACAGGCACACACCACAAAACTGGGCGTGGACATTAGCCTTCCCTGCAACCTCAGCTGAATGTCCCAGAGCTGGGAAGGGGGAGCAGTGTGAATTAACAGAGCCCCATTCAGCCATCATTTGAGCAGACTGGGAGCCTCCCAACACAGCCCAGCAGCCCAGAACTGCCCTGGGGGGACGGCACTCACCTGCGACATAGCACAGTCATCCCTCAACAGAGGACCCGGGGTGCACAGCCTGGAAGAGGGGCCCACTTGCAAGTCTCAGGAGCCATACGCCAATACCAAAGACTTGTGGGTCAGTGGCAGAGACAAACTGTGGCAGGACTGAACTGAAGGATTAGACTATTGCAGTAGCTTTAAAACTCTAGGATCATCAGGGAGATTTGATTGTTAGGGCCACCCCCCCTCCCCGACTGCCCAGAAACACGCCCCACATACAGGGCAGGCAACACCAACTACACACGCAAGCTTGGGACACCAATTGGGCCCCACAAGACTCACTCCCCCACTCACCAAAAAGGCTAAGCAGGGGAGATCTGGCTTGTGGAGAACAGGTGGCTCGTGGACGCCACCTGCTGGTTAGTTAGAGAAAGTGTACTCCACGAAGCTGTAGATCTGATAAATTAGAGATAAGGACTTCAACTGGTCTACAAACCCTAAAAGAACCCTATCAAGGTCAGCAAATGCCACGAGGCCAAAAACAACAGAAAATTATAAAGCATATGAAAAAACCAGACGATATGGATAACCCAAGCCCAAGCACCCAAATCAAAAGACCAGAAGAGACACACCTAGAGCAGCTACTCAAAGAACTAAAGATGAACAATGAGACCCTAGTACGGGATATGAAGGAAATCAAGAAGACCCTAGAAGAGCATAAAGAAGACATTGCAAGACTAAATAAAAAAATGGATGATCTTATGGAAATTAAAGAAACTGTTGACCAAATTAAAAAGATTCTGGACACTCATAGTACAAGACTAGAGGAAGTTGAACAACGAATCAGTGACCTGGAAGATGACAGAATGGAAAATGAAAACATAAAAGAAAGAATGGGGAAAAAAATTGAAAAACTCGAAATGGACCTCAGGGATATGATAGATAATATGAAACGTCTGAATATAAGACTCATTGGTGTCCCAGAAGGGGAAGAAAAGGGTAAAGGTCTAGGAAGAGTATTCAAAGAAATTGTTGGGGAAAACTTCCCAAATCTTCTAAACAACATAAATACACAAATCATAAATGCTCAGCGAACTCCAAATAGAATAAATCCAAATAAACCCACTCCGAGACATATACTGATCACACTGTCAAACATAGAAGAGAAGGAGCAAGTTCTGAAAGCAGCAAGAGAAAAGCAATTCACCACATACAAAGGAAACAGCATAAGACTAAGTAGTGACTACTCAGCAGCCACCATGGAGGCGAGAAGGCAATGGCACGATATATTTAAAATTCTGAGTGAGAGGAATTTCCAGCCAAGAATACTTTATCCAGCAAAGCTCTCCTTCAAATTTGAGGGAGAGCTTAAATTTTTCACAGACAAAGAAATGCTGAGAGAATTTGCTAACAAGAGACCTGCCCTACTGGAGATACTAAAGGGAGCCCTACAGACAGAGAAACAAAGACAGGACAGAGAGACTTGGAGAAAGGTTCAGTACTAAAGAGATTCGGTATGGGTACAATAAAGGATATTAATAGAGAGAGGGAAAAATATGGCAAACATAATCCAAAGGATAAGATGGCCGATTCAAGAAATGCCTTCACGGTTTTAACGTTGAATGTAAATGGATTAAACTCCCCAATTAAAAGATATAGATTCGCAGAATGGATCAAAAAAAATGAACCATCAATATGTTGCATACAAGAGACTCATCTTAGACACAGGGACACAAAGAAACTGAAAGTGAAAGGATGGAAAAAAATATTTCATGCAAGCTACAGCCAAAAGAAAGCAGGTGTAGCAATATTAATCTCAGATAAAATAGACTTCAAATGCAGGGATGTTTTGAGAGACAAAGAAGGCCACTACATACTAATAAAAGGGGCAATTCAGCAAGAAGAAATAACAATCGTAAATGTCTATGCACCCAATCAAGGTGCCACAAAATACATGAGAGAAACATTGGCAAAACTAAAGGAAGCAATTGATGTTTCCACAATAATTGTGGGAGACTTCAACACATCACTCTCTCCTATAGATAGATCAACCAGACAGAAGACCAATAAGGAAATTGAAAACCTAAACAATCTGATAAATGAATTAGATTTAACAGACATCTACAGGACATTACATCCCAAATCACCAGGATACACATACTTTTCTAGTGCTCACGGAACTTTCTCCAGAATAGATCATATGCTGGGACATAAAACAAGCCTCAAGAAATTTAAAAAGATTGAAATTATTCAAAGCACATTCTCTGACCACAATGGAATACAATTAGAAGTCAATAACCATCAGAGACTTAGAAAATTCACAAATACCTGGAGGTTAAACAACACACTCCTAAACAATCAGTGGGTTAAAGAAGAAATAGCAAGAGAAATTGCTAAATATATAGAGACGAATGAAAATGAGAACACAACATACCAAAACCTATGGGATGCAGCAAAAGCAGTGCTAAGGGGGAAATTTATAGCACTAAACGCATATATTAAAAAGGAAGAAAGAGCCAAAATCAAAGAACTAATGGATCAACTGAAGAAGCTAGAAAATGAACAGCAAACCAATCCTAAACCAAGTACAAGAAAAGAAATAACAAGGATTAAAGCAGAAATAAATGACATAGAGAACAAAAAAACAATAGAAAGGATAAATATCACCAAAAGTTGGTTCTTTGAGAAGATCAACAAGATTGACAAGCCCCTAGCTAGACTGACAAAATCAAAAAGAGAGAAGACCCATATAAACAAAATAATGAATGAAAAAGGTGACATAACTGCAGATCCTGAAGAAATTAAAAAAATTATAAGAGGATATTATGAACAACTGTATGGCAACAAACTGGATAATGTAGAAGAAATGGACAATTTCCTGGAAACATATGAACAACCTAGACTGACCAGAGAAGAAATAGAAGACCTCAACCAACCCATCACAAGCAAAGAGATCCAATCAGTCATCAAAAATCTTCCCACAAATAAATGCCCAGGGCCAGATGGCTTCACAGGGGAATTCTACCAAACTTTCCAGAAAGAACTGACACCAATCTTACTCAAACTCTTTCAAAACATTGAAAAAAATGGAACACTACCTAATTCATTTTATGAAGCTAACATCAATCTAATACCAAAACCAGGCAAAGATGCTACAAAAAAGGAAAACTACCGGCCAATCTCCCTAATGAATATAGATGCAAAAATCCTCAACAAAATACTTGCAAATCGAATCCAAAGACACATTAAAAAAATCATACACCATGACCAAGTGGGGTTCATTCCAGGCATGCAAGGATGGTTCAACATAAGAAAAACAATCAATGTATTACAACACATTAAAAACTCGAAAGGGAAAAATCAATTGATCATCTCAATAGATGCTGAAAAAGCATTTGACAAAATCCAACATCCGTTTTTGATAAAAACACTTCAAAAGGTAGGAATTGAAGGAAACTTCCTCAACATGATAAAGAGCATATATGAAAAACCCACAGCCAGCATAGTACTTGTCCGGCGCTTTCTCCGCCTCGCCTCGAGTCCTCGGTCGGCCGGCGATGGGGACCAGAGAGATAAGGGGAGAGAGGGTGCGGACAATGTCTTACCCGACGCACTCGTGATCACTCTGGACTCGCAGCAGTGAAGCATGTAGGCTTTTAATGGAACTAGGCAATCATCCTCTTTACAGGTTCCGCCCAGGGCAAGACGCCTCGGGGGAGAACAACCTCGATGCGGCCGTCAGGTACGGCTCCTTGTGGGCTGTCTCCCCGAGCTCTGCCCGGGAACTTTCTTATAAACCTTACGTATATCCAATGGGCAAACGCCACGCATACAAGCATGATTGGTGAATACAGAGGGTTGTCACATACATCACAAAGCGGAAGCAGGATGTGGGCGCCATCTTTGCACCACTCGATGGGCGGGGGGAACTCAAGGGCAGGCTGCAGCTTGTCTACTAGGCCTAATCCGGAATGTGGCTGCTCACATCTCCCCCTTTTTGTTTTTATTTTGATGCCCCAGTGTCTCCAGTGATGAATGTGCTCCCGTGGACCTAGATGGCCCACAACGTATGTTTTGGTGCTTTGGGGAGTCTGGACTAGGTCCCGGCCATACTGCGGCGGGGCCTCTGGCACCGACCAGAATGCTCACTTCATATAGAGACCGGAGAGCCCATGAGCTGGAAACCATGTGGCTCTCCTTGCAGTACTCAGTCTCGCAACTGGGGGACAAGAGGGTTAGGAGAACGGTAGCCAGTGTCGAGGGCGTCACTAGGTGTCTCTGTGCAATGGCAGGGGTCCCGTCTGGCCACAACTAGGACTCTGCCCAAGAGATCTACCTGAGACAAAAATAGGACCACTGGTGCCGATTATTTATATCCGGGATTTTGCCAAATACTTAGCTGCGAACCTTGCCCCCAAATGCCCCGCTTCGAGTGGTTGGGATGGGTGCTGGGCAGAGGGACTATAGTCATCAGGAGGGTTACAGGCAGAGGACATGGCCATCATGGCGGTAACACGTAATTGCTGTTGTCTTTGAAACAAACGCTCCAGCAAACTCTTAACAATGATCAAACCTACTAATAACCCCACAGCAAGAAGAACCCAGTTGGTCAGATTAGGCCAAGAGAACCAGGAGGGAAAAAAGGTCAATATTCCTGGCCCTCTTCCCGGTCTGCTGGGGAGTGGTCGACACCGTCGACATCATTTGACCGCTCATCACGCGAGTTGAGGACTGGATCCAACAGGTCACGTTGGGGGTTTAACGACCCGTCAGGCTGCAGTTCTTTGGTGTTCTCAGGCGACTGCACGGTTCTCACCAATCTCTCCGGTACCCACACTGGTTGGCGTCCTGGTTCCTGGGGAAAGACACAAACAGAGCCTCTGGCCCAGCTGAGCACTGGGTCAAGACCTTTCCATTGCCCCGACAGAACATCCCTCCAACGGACCAGGCCTCTATGCGGAGGACCTGGGGTGGTATGTTGTAGGGCAGGCGTCATGGTTGATGCGTTTTCATTTAAATAATTGTATGTAAATAGGGCGGCAGACAATTGGGCCCTGGGGGACAGACCATGACCTATTCCCCCCTTTTGCTTTTGTAATAATTCTTTAATGGTTCTATGCGCTCTCTCGATGATACCCTGCCCCTGAGGGTTGTATGGGATGCCATGTTTTAGGTGAACTTCCATAACATCACAAAATTTTTGGAAAGCCTTGCTGACGTAAGCCGGTCCATTGTCTGTTTTCAAGGTTTTTGGCTTGCCCCACGTTGCCCAAGCTGCAAGGCAATGCGCAATAACCTGATGGACCTTTTCCCCTGTCTCGGCAGAGGCAAACATCACCTGAGAACAGGTATCAATTGACACATGCAAATACTTGACCCTACCGAACTCGGCAAAATGAGTGACATCCATCTGCCAAATGTCTCCCGGGACGAGACCTTTAGGGTTTACTCCTACTGAGGGGATAGCCTTTGAGTAGCACAACTTCCACAGGCGCGGACTATGTCCCTAGCTATTGCTCGAGGTATGCCGAATCGTCTAGCTAGGGTACCCGCATTAACGTGGAATCTGTTATGGAAATCTCGGGCTTGTTGGTATGGTGTCAGCACGGGAAAGACATGCGGCTGCCGAGTAGCCATGTCCGTTAAATGGTTACCGCGTGCCATGGGGCCAGGTAAGCCCGTATGAGCCCTAACATGAACTATATGAAAGGGATGCCGTCTCGCGAGAATCACCGTTTGAAGCTCGTGAAAGAGGGTGCTCACTGTGGAGGAACCCTTTATAATGCCCACAGCTTCCAAAATTCGCAGAGAGTTAACAACGTAGATGGAATCAGAGATAATATTCAGAGGGTCTGAAAACTCTTTCAAGACTGTGATGATGACTTGCAGTTCAACCCACTGAGGTTTGAGTGGTTGAAAGAAAACAGTTTTGGGGGCATCTCCTTCCACACAATATGCTCCTATACCCGAGCTGGAACCATCAGTGTACACAGTGAGAGCGCCTTTAATTGGTCTAGGCGACGTGACCCTGGGAAAAATCACCGGGTGTCGGGTGACAAACTGTAGGAGGGGGTCTTTGGGGTACTGATTGTTGATACATCCCGAAAAGGTGCATCGGAGAATGGCCCATTGATCTATACACCCAGTAAGCACCTCAAGCTGCTGAGAAGAATAAGGCACCCTGAGGTTTTTGGGCTGCAGACCAAAATGTTGTACTGCCTGTTTAATGGCCTGTAGGGCCAGTTCAGCGACTGCAGTGGGATAATGTTCTAAAATCCTTTTAGGGGAAACTCCGGGGTGAATCCAGAGTAATGGTCCCCGTCGCCATAGCACTGCGGTGGGCTGTGATTCTGTCGGTAGAAGACAGGCATCAAAGGGCTCACTGGGGTTCACTCTTTTCAATGCAGCACTACTGAGCGCTTGCTCTACTTGGTACAGTGACTGCCTCGCTGCAGGGGTAAGGTATCTTGGTGAAGCCAGATCCGAGTCCCCTTTCAGCAACTCGAATAAGGGCATTAAATCTGCATTGGGTAATTTCAAATATGGGCGGATCCAGTTTATGTCCCCCATAAGCCTCTGCATGTCATTTAGGGTATGAATCCTGTCTAGTCTGAGTGTAACCCTCTGGGGTGAGATGTGGGTAGGCGTGAGCCTTGCTCCCAAAAAGGTGACAAGCTCGGTCATCTGTATTTTTTTCCGGGGCCACTTCTAAGTTGGCTTCTCGGAGTGTTAGAACTAAATGTGCTAATGTGGTCCTAAGGAGGTCTACTTGTCCATGGGTCAACAGGATGTCATCCATGTAATGGAGGATCCTTACTTGGGGAAAAAGCTGGCGGGTACTGGCTAATTTTTCAGCCACGTACAACTGGCACATGGTAGGGCTATTAGCCATGCCCTGAGGCAAAACCGTCCATTCAAAACGACGACAGGGCTCCTCCTGATTTAGGGAGGGCACAGTGAAAGCAAATTTTGGGGTATCCTCGGGGTGAAGTGGGATAGAAAAGAAACAATCTCTAATATCTATAATAAAGACAGGCCACCGCTCTGGCAGAGTTGAGAGAAGGGGCAGTCCCATCTGGACAGGCCCTAGGGGCTCCATGCAATTATTGATGGCCCTTAAATCATGTAATAGCCTCCACGTGCCTGATTTTTTCTTGATGACGAAGATAGGGGTGTTCCAGGGTGACGTGGAGGGAACGATGTGCCCCCTCTCCAGCTGATCTGACACTAAGGCGTGCAATGCTGAAAGTTTCTCCTGAGGCAAGGGCCACTGAGGTACCCAGACTGGAACCTTAGCTTTCCAGGTTAACTTTATAGGTGTAGGCGGGTATGCACCCTCAGTGGCCCCTAGGAAAAACCCAAGCCTCGTCTACCGGGGTTAGGGTCAGTCTGAACGGGCTTCACGCGCCCTTGCAAGGAGGCTCCCAGCCCCCTGCCCGGGACATATCCCATTCTATTCAGCAACTGTTTAGAAGTTGGAGAGTAACCAGTGGTTAAAGTCACGTCCATTTGAGCTAGAATATCTCTTCCCCATAACGAAACAGGCAGGGCCAGCACATAAGGCTGAAAACTGCCTTGATGCCCTTCCTCATCCTCCCAATGGAGAGTAATGGCGCTCACCATGGGCGCTGAGATTTGGCCGATCCCTCTGATGGTGTCTTCCGCTTGGTTCGTTGGCCAAGCGGGGGGCCAATCTTGCTGTCTTATAATCGACCTATCGGCTCCAGTATCTAACAGACCTAGGAAGGCTCGGCCTTGTACTTTAAGAGTCAGCATGGGTCGAGACTCTAGGGACATCTGAAGACCCTCAAAAACTTCTCCGGAGGACCCAAATCTTTTATTCCCCCTCTGTCCTGGCTTGCTTGGAAAGACTGAATGCAGGCTGGGCAAGAGCAGAAGCTGTGCCAACCTATCGCCCTCTGCAATGACCAGAGTGCCCTGCAGAGACTGCACCATAACCTGGACATTACCCGTGAAATCTGAGTCTACAACACCTGGCACAATTGTTAATCCTCTTAACGCTATGGATGCTCTCCCTAATATAAGCCCCACGGTTCCTACTGGAAGGGGCCCCCTGAAAGAGGTCCCCACCAATTGGACTCCCATAGCTGGGGTTAGTACGAGCCCGGAGGTGGCACGGAGGTCCAATCCTGCTGATCCGGGAGATGCGCGGGTCTGGATGGGGGCCGCATCGTCCGTTGGTGTGTTTGGGGGCCCACCGCAAGGGTGGACCCCCCCTGCCCGTTTTTTGAATCTTGCTCAGGACGACCAGAAAGGCGTACTCCTTGCGCATTGAAGACTGACTTACAGTCCTCGGCGCGGTGAGGCCCCTTGTGGCAGCGGCCACACAGCCTAGTGACTGCACGTGGCCCGCGGAGGTGCTGAACGGCAGGCGGTTGATCTTTATTGGGGCAGTCTCTCTTAAAATGACCGGGCTGGCCACAGCCATAGCATCTTTTTGGCTTTACCTCTAAAGCTCTGGGGTCCTTTGTGTTTACTTGTAAGGAGCTGGCTAACATAGCAGCCAGCCCCGCATTAGTTAACGGGCTGCCAGCGTCCCTGCAAAGCTGAACCCACTCTGTCAAGCTCTTTCCCTTATTCTGTGCCAGGATAACCTTGCACTCCTTATTGCATTGCTCAAAAATCATCTGCTTAACCACAGTTTCTGCAACCATTGGATCTGAGAAAATCCTCTCAGCCGCAGTCTGCATTTTCGCTACAAAATCTACAAAAGGTTCTGTGGGACCCTGGTGTATGCCGCTAAGCGAAGCCTGCGCCTCTCCTTCCCCTGTCAATTTTTTCCAAGCCCCTATGAAACAGCGGAAAATTTGGGCGTAAACTTCCTGGGGGTATCCTGTCTGATTTTGGGCGTGAGCACCTTTCCCTAACAACATATCTACATTCCACCCGCCGTGCCTCCCCGCCGCATTCCTCGCTGCCTGCTCCTCAGCTAACTCCTCAAACCACGCTTTCCAATCGATAAACCGGCCGGGTGGCAAGCAGGAGCGAGCCAGCTGAAGGATATCAGCAGGTGTATGATTTAGGGTGGAGAGGTTCTCAACCATGTTCAGGGTGTAAGGGGCGTTGGGGCCGTACTGATGTACGGCTTGCCTCAGCTCCTTCAAGAGCTTGTAATCATAGGATTCATGCAGATTACGACCTTGGTGATTGATGATGACTGGGAACATTTCGGAGACCGGTTCGGGCTCGAGCGGTTGATAGCCGCCCAAAATGCCAAAAGGTCTGAATGTGGTAAAGGGGCTCCACTTCCAAAAATGCCTCCTATTGTCATTTGAGGGTGAAGGGCCCGGAGGGTCCACGTAGTCGGGCGGGGGTTCTGGGTGTTGCGAGGGGGGTCATGGTCTCTACTCGTCATGGCCACTAGAGGGAGTCCTGTACAAGGGCCCCTTGCGGAGTCGGTTAAACCGTCCACCGGATGCAGGTGCTTCCTTAGGGGCGCAACGGTAGTTGCCGGTGGGGCAGAGGGCCGCGTGGGTGAGATAGGGGGTGCCTCTAGATCAATCAGCGGAGGCGCTTCCGGTCCCTCGTCTGCCTCGCTTTCAGAATCTGAGTCAGAACTATCAGAACTAGTACTCGACTCTGGCGGCTTGCCCTTATGGGTGCCCTCCGCGGATGAAACGGACTGAGTTTCTTGGAGCGCATGTCGCACCTGCAACAAGGCAGCAGGCGTGGTCAGGCCCATGGCCGATTCCAGCTCAAGTACAGCACGAACAGTCTCCCATATAAGGACCAGGACTGGGTCCAGACAAATGCCCGTTTGGCGCGCTCGGTCTATATCACGGCCAAGTTTCATCCAAGAGGGCAGGTTGAGGCTGCCAGAGCAGGGAAACCAGGGGGCAAAAGTGGCCACATCATCAAGGAATCGTTGGAGAGAACTTTTCTTAACTGAGATACCCCGCTGCTTCAAAAGGGTCTTTAAGGGGGTTAATAGGGGTGAGCTTTCAGACTGCCCCATGCTTGCAGTCGGCACTATCTCTTAATCACTCGGAGAGCTCTTCCGAGTCCCCGGGGCTACCTGAACGCCCACGGGCCCTAGTCCTCGCACGAAAAAAAGGGGTGCTTACCTTCTCGCGGTGATCAGTCGCGGAAGTCAAGCCACGGATCCCGGGAGCACGTCTCCGTCGGGTCGAGGGGAACGCGAATGAGGTTCCCCGTACGGGCCACCACTTGTCCGGCGCTTTCTCCGCCTCGCCTCGAGTCCTCGGTCGGCCGGCGATGGGGACCAGAGAGATAAGGGGAGAGAGGGTGCGGACAATGTCTTACCCGACGCACTCGTGATCACTCTGGACTCGCAGCAGTGAAGCATGTAGGCTTTTAATGGAACTAGGCAATCATCCTCTTTACAGGTTCCGCCCGGGGCAAGACGCCTCGGGGGAGAACAACCTCGATGCGGCCGTCAGGCGCGGCTCCTTGTGGGCTGTCTCCCCGAGCTCTGCCCGGGAACTTTCTTATAAACCTTACGTATATCCAATGGGCAAACGCCACGCATACAAGCATGATTGGTGAATACAGAGGGTTGTCACATACATCACAAAGCGGAAGCAGGATGTGGGCGCCATCTTTGCACCACTCGATGGGCGGGGGGAACTCAAGGGCAGGCTGCAGCTTGTCTACTAGGCCTAATCCGGAATGTGGCTGCTCACAAGTACTCAATGGTGAGAGACTGAAAGCCTTCCCTCTAAGATCAGGAACAAGACAAGGATGCCCGCTGTCACCACTGTTATTCAACATTGTGCTGGAAGTGCTAGCCAGGGCAATCCGGCAAGACAAAGAAATAAAAGGCATCCAAATTGGAAAAGAAGAAGTAAAACTGTCATTGTTTGCAGATGATATGATCTTATATCTAGAAAACCCTGAGAAATCAACGATACACCTACTAGAGCTAATAAACAAATTTAGCAAAGTAGCGGGATACAAGATTAATGCACATAAGTCAGTAATGTTTCTATATGCTAGAAATGAACAAACTGAAGAGACACTCAAGAAAAAGATACCATTTTCAATAGCAACTAAAAAAATCAAGTACCTAGGAATAAACTTAACCAAAGATGTAAAAGACCTATACAAAGAAAACTACATAACTCTACTAAAAGAAATAGAAGGGGACCTTAAAAGATGGAAAAATATTCCATGTTCATGGATAGGAAGGCTAAATGTCATTAAGATGTCAATTCTACCCAAACTCATCTACAGATTCAATGCAATCCCAATCAAAATTCCAACAACCTACTTTGCAGACTTGGAAAAGCTAGTTATCAAATTTATTTGGAAAGGGAAGATGCCTCGAATTGCTAAAGACACTTTAAAAAAGAAAAACGAAGTGGGAGGACTTACACTCCCTGACTTTGAAGCTTATTATAAAGCCACAGTTGCCAAAACAGCATGGTACTGGCACAAAGATAGACATATAGATCAATGGAATCGAATTGAGAATTCAGAGATAGACCCTCAGATCTATGGCCGACTGATCTTTGATAAGGCCCCCAAAGTCACCGAACTGAGCCATAATGGTCTTTTCAACAAATGGGGCTGGGAGAGTTGGATATCCATATCCAAAAGAATGAAAGAGGACCCCTACCTCACCCCCTACACAAAAATTAACTCAAAATGGACCAAAGATCTCAATATAAAAGAAAGTACCATTAAACTCCTAGAAGATAATGTAGGAAAACATCTTCAAGACCTTGTATTAGGAGGCCACTTCCTAGACTTTACACCCAAAGCACAAGCAACAAAAGAGAAAATAGATAAATGGGAACTCCTCAAGCTTAGAAGTTTCTGCACCTCAAAGGAATTTCTCAAAAAGGTAAAGAGGCAGCCAACTCAATGGGAAAAAATTTTTGGAAACCATGTATCTGACAAAAGACTGATATCTTGCATATATAAAGAAATCCTACAACTCAATGACAATAGTACAGACAGCCCAATTATAAAATGGGCAAAAGATATGAAAAGACAGTTCTCTGAAGAGGAAATACAAATGGCCAAGAAACACATGAAAAAATGTTCAGCTTCACTAGCTATTAGAGAGATGCAAATTAAGACCACAATGAGATACCATCTAACACCGGTTAGAATGGCTGCCATTAAACAAACAGGAAACTACAAATGCTGGAGGGGATGTGGAGAAATTGGAACTCTTATTCATTGTTGGTGGGACTGTATAATGGTTCAGCCACTCTGGAAGTCAGTCTGGCAGTTCCTTAGAAAACTAGAGATAGAGCTACCATTCGATCCAGCGATTGCACTTCTCGGGATATACCCGGAAGATCGGAAAGCAGTGACACGAACAGATATCTGCACGCCAATGTTCATAGCAGCATTATTCACAATTGCCAAGAGATGGAAACAACCCAAATGTCCATCAACAGATGAGTGGACAAATAAAATGTGGTATATACACACGATGGAATACTACGCGGCAGTAAGAAGGAACGATCTGGTGAAACATATGACAACATGGATGAACCTTGAAGACATAATGCTGAGCGAAATAAGCCAGGCACAAAAAGAGAAATATTATATGCTACCACTAATGTGAACTTTGAAAAATGTAAAACAAATGGTTTATAATGTAGAATGTAGGGGAACTAGCAGTAGAGAGCAATTAAGGAAGGGGGAACAATAATCCAAGAAGAACAGATAAGCTATTTAACGTTCTGGGGATGCCCAGAAATGACTATGGTCTGTTAATTTCTGATGGATGTAGTGGGAACAAGTTCACTGAAATGTTGCTATAGTATGTAACTTTCTTGGGGTAAAGTAGGAACATGTTGGAAGTTAAGCAGTTATCTTAGGTTAGTTGTCTTTTTCTTACTCCCTTGCTATGGTCTCTTTGAAATGTTCTTTTATTGTATGTTTGTTTTCTTTTTAACTTTTTTTTTCATACAGTTGATTTGAAAAAAGAAGGGAAAGTTAAAAAAAAAAAAGAAAGAAAAAAGACAAACAAGGAAAAAAAAAAAAAAAAAAACGATGTAGTGCCCCCTTGAGGAGCCTGTGGAGAATGCAGGGGTATTCGCCTACCCCACCTCCATGGTTGCTAACATGACCACAGACATAGGGGACTGGTGGTTTGATGGGTTGAGCCCTCTACCATAAGTTTTACCCTTGGGAGGACGGTTGCTGCAAAGGAGAGGCTAGGCCTCCCTATATTTGTGCCTAAGAGTCTCCTCCTGAATGCCTCTTTGTTGCTCAGATGTGGCCCTCTCTCTCTGGCTAAGCCAACTTGAAAGGTGAAATCACTGCCCTCCCCCCTACGTGGGATCAGACACCCAGGGAAGTGAATCTCCCTGGCAACGTGGAATATGACTCCCGGGGAGGAATGTAGACCCGGCATCGTGGGATGGAGAACATCTTCTTGACCAAAAGGGGGATGTGAAAGGAAATGAAATAAGCTTCAGTGGCAGAGAGATTCCAAAACGAGCCGAGAGATCACTCTGGTGGGCACTCTTACACACACTTTAGACAACCTTTTTTAGGTTCTAAAGAATTGGGGTAGCTGGTGGTGGATACCTGAAACTATTAAACTACAACCCAGAACCCATGAATCTCGAAGACAGTTGTATAAAAATGTAGCTTATGAGGGGTGACAGTGGGATTGGGAAAGCCATAAGGACCAAACTCCACTTTGTCTAGTTTATGGATGGATGTGTAGAAAAGTAGGGGAAGCAAACAAACAGACAAAGGTACCCAGTGTTCTTTTTTACTTCAATTGCTCTTTTTCACTCTAATTATTATTCTTGTTATTTTTGTGTGTGTGCCAATGAAGGTGTCAGGGATTGATTTAGGTGATGAATGTACAACTATGTAATGGTACTGTAAACAATCGAAAGTACAATTTGTTTTGTATGACTGCGTGGTATGTGAATATATCTCAATAAAATGATGATTAAAAAAAAAAAAAAAAAGGAAATCGTGTGGTCTTCATCTAGAACAGCACAATTGAGTGAGGTGGGTTGACAGGTAACCCCCTAACTACAGGGAGTATGACATCTGCAACAATTGACATAGGTACACGTTACATTTGTATAGTGTGTAACTTGCCAAGATTGCAGTGTGAGGGAGGGCGTCAGGGAGGACTTTACAAAGAAAGTGACCCCTTGGCCTGTGTTGGAAGGAATTTTGCAGGCAAAGAGAAGGGAGAAAAGACCTGGGAGGCAGGGCTAACAGGGCCAACACCCCCCAAAAGCAAGTGAGAACCTGGCACGTGGAGGAAGCAATTTCAAGGTGGTAGAACATGAGGCTGGAGAGCTGGGCAGGCCCAGCTTCTAGAGGCTCTTCCTTTTAGCCGGGCCCAGATGCTTAGAGTCCTGCAAGCAAAGGAAAACCAAGGAGGGTTCATGGCAGGGAGAAGATCTGTGTGTAAGCTACTCCTGAAAGCTTAAAAAAACCTCTAACATTTATCAAGCATTTATGATGATCCATGCAGAATGGAGGACTTTATATGCATGATCATATTTCATCCTTCCAGAAACCCCAGGAAGGTTTGTCACCATCTACAGATGAGGAAACTAGAGCCACAGAGAAACTCAGGAAATTGCCCCTCGAGGACACACAGTTAATACATGGTGAAGCCAGGATGAAAACCCAGGCCATCTGACGCGACTCAGATCCCTCACCTAAACCATCGCTGTCCAATAGAAATAGAATGTGAATCATACGTGAAATTCTCAACTTGCTAGTAGCTACAAAAGGAAAAGTAAAAAAGAAACAGGCGAAGTTAATTTTCACATTTTTATTTAACCCAATATATCACGAATATTATCATTTCAACTGCTAATCAATATAAAAATTATTAATGAGATTGTTGTACATTACTTTTCATACTATCTTGGAAATCTGGCATGATTTCACACTTGCGGCCTAGCTCATTTCACACTTACCACATTTTAAATATACAACCATCACATGTGGCTGGTGGCTGCTGTGTGGGACAGCAGTCTCTGAGGAGGTTGATTTCTGCGGCTTTAGAAGAATGTAGTTCCATTGTGCAAAGGAAGCATAAAACTAAATGTCTGCTCCCATGCTCAGGTGATTTGTCCGTTATTATAAACATGGTAGCTCGATTTTAGGTAATTTTCCCCTCCCAAAACTTATTCAGCAACCTCCTTTCCTCCTAAGAGAAGTACTCAGTTGTAATTAGACCTCAAATACTAAATTTGTCAAGCTGGCACTGCTAGGTAACATAATCGACTGCCATGACTTTAAAGGCCAGATGCGCTATTTGCACAGAGGAGACCACTATCTCTCTAGCAGATAATACATTTTCTCTTCTGAGTTTGATTCTTTCAGTGATGTTACCAACCCTCAACATACTTTTGAATGCTAAATGCAGAAATCCCAGCCATTACATTTAGGGCCAGCATGCTGCACTCGTGGGAGTAACATCATATACGGATAATTGAGTTTCCCAAACAAAGGATGACCCCAGTGTTTGTCCTTCGCAAATATACATGGCTACTTAGCCTAGTCGATCAAGCTGTCTAATTTGTCCTGCGGGAAGGAAGAGTTTATGTGAAACCACCTGAGAGCCTCTCTCCAGCCCCTCTGCTTTCAAATGTCTTTTACATCCATTATACACCTTTATTGAAACTCTACCCATCTGCCATTCCCATGCCAATCAGAATAACTCACCCTTGTGCTTTGAGGCAAGAAACACAGATGATAAATTTGTCTGTGGGAACAAAGTTATGATTCATACTGCCAGGGAATAAATTTTGTCGCTTTCAAAACCTACGATTTAATAAACCTTTCAGAGTTCCTTTGCTTAAGGAATCATCCTGGACCTTGGGAGGTGGTGGCGGATGCACAAATGATTAAATACAGTCCCTGACTACAAGTAGGATAGCATTTGTGGGGGCTAAAAGCTTGAGCCCTGGTGTCAAGACAGATTTGAGTCAGAGTGACAGCTTATTTCTGTGACCTTAAGCAAGTTTTTAAAGTCTCTACGCCTCGGTATCTACATCTGTAAAATGCTGTGACCTTAAGCAAGTTTTTAAAGTCTCTACGCCTCGGTATCTACATCTGTAAAATGGAGTTGATGATAGGACCTCCCTTGCAGGGTTGTTGTGGGAATTAAAGTATGAATTATGTAAAGAACTTAGCTTAGTAGCTGGAGGAATATAAGTGACCAATAAATATTACCTTTGTCATTGTCTTTTTCTCTCTAATGTTATTTTCTAGGGAGGAAAACAGACACGTAAACACATATCATAAGAATCATAGTGCAACAAATGCTGACTATGGTGCAATCGACACTGCAGGGAGAAGAAACTACTCATTTTGACTAGGGTTAGAGATGTTTTCATGGAAGTGGTGGCATATGCATAGAACTCTGATGCATAAAAAGGGAAGTGAAAGGCAAGAAGAGAAGGGAAGTCTTGGCAAACTCATAGCTAGTGGAAGCATAGTACATAGTCTAGGAATAGCAATAGAAGAGTTTGGTATGTTGGGATGTTGGAATTTGGCTTGAGGAATAGTTTGAACCTCAATGATGGTCTTGAACATTTGGCTAAGAAGTATGGGATAGTCTTAATAAATGGACAGCCATTACTCATTTGGGAGAAGAGCAGTCACAATATAATGTGTGTTTTTAGAAGGATAATATGGAAGGCATTGTAGAGAACAGAACTAAGATGGAGCCCATCTGGGCAGCTCTAAAACACAGCTTGTATTTAAAATGGATCATGTGCCAGTTTGAATGTATTATGTCCCCCCAAATGCCATTATCTTTGATGTAATCTTGTGTGGGCAGACTATCAGTGTTGATTAGATTGTAATTCTTCGAGTGTTTCCATGGAGATGCGCCCCACCCAACTGTGGGTGATGACTCTGATTGGATAATTTCCATGGAGGTGTTGGCTCGCCCATTGGGTGGGTCTGAATTAAATTACTGGTGCACTATATAAGATCAGACAGAAGGAGCGAGCTTGCTACAGCCAAGAGGGACACTTTGAAGAAAGCACAGGAGCTGCAGATGAGAGACAATTTGAAAATGGCTGTTGAAAGCAGACTCTTGCTCTGGAGAAGCTGAGAGAGGACAAATATCCCAAGTGCAATGAAGAGCGACATTTTTGAGGAACTGCCACCTAGAGAGGAACGTCCTGGCAGAAAGCCATTTTGAAACCAGAACTTTGGAGCAAATGCCAGCCACGTGCCTTCCCAGCTAACAGAGGTTTTCCAGACACCATTGGCCACCCCCTTGTACATTTGCTAAAGGTGGTTGACAAAACTGTGAGATTTGAACAATGCTATGAAGACATTCTCTCTAAAATTCTCCCTTTCTTATATTACCAGAGGAACCACATTAAGAGTTTCATCCCACTGAATTAAGGCAATGGTTCTCTACTGCTGTTCATTTCAGAATTACTGTGGCATTTTCTCAAGAGACAGATACTTAGCTCCCTACACAGGGCAACTGAATCAAATCACCGTCCTTTAAAAAGTGCCAGAGTTGGTTCAGATGTACACACCTGGTTGAGATTGACTGTGGTTAAGAATTCCATTTCCAATCATGGTGGATTAACTTGTGGAAGACCAACCCAGTGGTGGAATGCCAGTTCCTGAGGGATGAGAGCCAGGCCGGAAGGAAACTCGCTGAGGTTTTCTGATGCCTCCTTTGCAAGCCCTGCAGGAGTGGACCAGCACCTCCGTCTGGAATGTGAGAATTTTTGCCAATGACTGGCTCTCCAGTCTCCCAACTAAAACTGAGGGAGACTTTCATTTTCATATCCAGTTACAAAAAAAATGGAAATGGCTAATCCTGAAGAAGTGATTTATTTCTCTCCACTGTATTTTAGGTAAGTACCATCAGGTAAATAAAAGCAATTCTGACATGGCCAGGGCTTCCTCTTGTTGAGGAAAACTGACATTCTAGATTAGCACATAATTTTATACATTTATTGAAAAGATATAAAATATTTTAAAGAATACCTACTAATCAAACACTCATTGGCAATCAGGGAAAAGCAATAACAAATTTAAGGTCAAGCTTATCTATAATCTTGATTAATTTAACTGTCCTCTAGAATTGAATAAAGCAAGTCACCATGAGCTTGTTCTTCCAGTGTTTCTGGGGCCAACCCAGGGCTCTGAGGTTTTAGAACAGTGCATTGGCTTTCTCATCCCACACTACTAAACTGAGTTTTCAGAACCTACCCTCTCCTCCAGCTCATGGGAGAAGCCGAGCTACTCCTGACTTCCTTATGTCCTCTTCTCCACGCAGTAATGGCAGCGGGAGAAAATAGCAGGCCTCACTGTGACTTTCCAAGTCTCGGGTGGAGAAAGTAGATCACTCAAACCACCTCTTCTTCTTTTCTTCCAAAAGCTTACATTGGTATGCATAATTGTTATAAAGGTTAACTTCAGTCAGATGCTTAAGATTATCCATTAACCACTCAAACAGGCACCTGGCTCCTTTCACAACAATTCTGTTTTTTTAAGGGCTACACCCCTTTTATATTTTTGGACACTGCTTTTGTACTTCCCTTAAAAATAACTGTTTCCAAATGAGCAGGTAAAGGCGCTGCTGAATACACTGAATGATGCAATTGGAGGTAGAAAAAGCTGAGGGCTTTTTTTTGCTTTGTATGACTCAATCACCCTGCAGATCACATGCATGCATGTTGGGCAGAGAAATGGCACTGGTTTGATTCATAAGCCCCGGTCTGCAATTCTGGCTCTATCATCAATTATTTGTGAAGCCGGGAGAAGGGCAGTTTACCATGTGAGGCTTGATTTCCTGCATGGTAAAAATAGGGTGGTGGTGTGCCAGTCTTATTTCTAAAGGGGGAGCAAGGTCTAATAGTCAACACTTCTGAGTACACTGCCCTTTTCTTGGCACTGAATTGATTCAGTCTCCTGCTTGAGGTCACAAATCTCTTGATAGCCTTCCCCCAGTACTGGGAATGTACACTTCTAAGAAAATGCTACATGAGTGTTTTAAGGAAACAAAGAAACTGAGGACCATTCTTATGAAGTCAGAATTTTATATTTAATGCACTAATAATTTGCAACATTTTCTAGAAACATGATCTGGGAACCTAAATGGGATTGCAACTTCTCCAGGGGTAAAAGTGATCATGATTGGACAGTTCAGGAACCTACACTTTGATTCAGAAACAGATCAGGTAAGATAGCAAATTACTTCTGGTTGTATTCTCTGAAGCATCTGCCACTGCGGCTCTTTTACTACCCAGTAAAGCATCCTAAATACAGGAGATTGGAACAACCCATCGTTGAAAAAAAACATGCCATTTTAAAGTGCTTGGAGACAGGGCATCCCAAAATGTAATGGGTATACAAATCACCTGGGGATCTTATAAAAAGGCAGATTAACAAGTAAGTCTGGGATGGTGGGAAATTCGGTATTTGCAACAAGCTCCCAGGTGAGGCCAAGGCTGCAGGTCCACAGACATCACGGTAGCATGACATTAAGGGACTGAATAAAATGCATGGTGATTTTGGATCAATTATAATTCAGTTTGCCCAATATAAAGATAGATAGGCTGCCCGGCACTTCCAAAATACGCTATCTGAGCTAACGTGAGAAGAATCCGCTTTCCAAATGATGCATCCGGGGAATGGCAGGTTTCAGCTTTAAATATTCATGACGCGTCTTCCTCTTGCTTCTTTCAAGAGTTTTGACATTTACTTAAGCAATTACTGTCGCTTTCCAAAGGTGGCCCATATTTTTGTCCTTTGTAAATCCCCCTTTGTTATTATTCATGCCTTTGTTCCATCCCCACTCTTGGAAGCCGTCTTTATCAGATTTGCCAGGTGGTTTCTGCACATATCCGGAATTAATCTCCACGGCCCATCAGAGTGCAGCCAACTTCATTTAATCAAGGGAAGAAGCAGGAAGGGAGACAGGGACTGGGAGAAGAGATTGAGAGCCTGATGGCCATGGCAACTTATACTGATCAGACAAAACAAAGAAAACCTCATCTTTCCACTCCAGTCGTCTTAGAACTGCAGTGCCAGAACTGTAATGTGTTTTGCTAAATCCGTGGCAAAGAGTTGTTTCCTAGATGTACAGATTGACATGTTAGCTTCATATATTCTTTGTCTCCCGAGACTGTCTGTATTACAAAATATTTCAGTACCAACAAATTGTCTTTCTCCCTTTTCATGAGTCCATTTGGGAGTTGAGTTGTGGGAGATGCTTAAAGGGAAGGCAAGTGAAACATGCTCCTAATTGTGCTCAGATCCCTAAGTATGTTATTAATCCTAGAAGCCTGTTTAGTGTGTTTAACACACAGCCAGTTATGCCTGAATCTCCTGTGATTTGTTTTATATTAAAGGGAAAAGCCATTTTCTGATTAAGAAGCGGCCCTCTTATAAGAAAATTCTTTTGGTTCTGCCATACAGAAATAAATCATCAAAGCTCTCTCAGTAATGGCCACAAATATTTTATACTTGCTCACTTTTAAAATAAAAGTTGAAGTAATTTTCAAGTCAATCAATTAGTCTTTACCAAGGTTAAGTACTTTTGGGTATTAGCGTGCTACGGCATAATACGGTGAGTTGGCAGAACAGAAAGTAATCAGCCAAGTTTAAAATGTTCAAAAAAATTTTTTTTTTTTTGCTGGGCACCTCAGGCAGTCAAATATTTTATACTTGAATTCTTCAGGCAGAGAAATCCAGAAGAGGTTAACTGACTTAATCCAGATGGACAGTGGAGAAGCTATCATTTCATGACATCCATCACTGTAGCAGCTAAATATTGGGGGAAATTATATCGGAAAAAAAAAAAAAAGACCTCTTGACATTGTTTCTCTAGTATTGATAGTATACAATGTTTCTTCTCCCTGCAGGCATTACGCCTCCTTCTTTTCCATACAGACAAAAGGGCAATCCCTTTAGGCAGCTTTTCATTATGTAGCTCAATTGTCAAGTCTGAGTACCCCCATGCAATAGGGCTGGAGAACACCTGCTATCCAGTTATAAGTGGCAGAATGAGTGAATATATATGTGTGTGTGTGTACACACATATACACACACACACACACACACACACACACACACACACACTCTTCAACCAGAACTTTCTGATTCTGCCAGGCCTCCTTTTGAATCAGCAAGGTTGGCTGCGTGACATCAGCTAGTGTGTTTGGTTCTCTGTGGGGCCTGCTGATGTCTTGCTATGGAATGGCTTCAGTGCTCCTGCTCCAACTCCTTCCTTTGGGACACAAATCCATGCTGACACACATCTGCAGGGGAAAAAATAGCTCACAGTTTCCTTCAGTCGGTTGCAGCCTTTTTTTGGCAGCCTCCCCGGGCAACTTCAGGTGAGGTCTACCACCGGCGTGTTTGTGAGCACCACGGAGCGGAGAGAGAACATGGGGCTACTGCTCAGGCTGCCCTTTCCATGGCTCCTTTCCAGGCTTCTTTGGAAGTGAATCTTTTGAGACCCCTTTCCATTGAGCCTCTCTGCTCTTGAAATGCCTGAAATTGAACAGGCTGACCTCATTCTATGTGATGGATGTTATTAAAAGTTGTTTATATTGGATTCATCTCCTTTCCCTTTGAATCAGATTGTCATGTATTGATTTCATTCCAGGATGATCTCCATTATCAGGGGTTCCTAACACTTGAGTTTTGGCACTAGTTGGTCAAGTGTCAACCATCTGCAGAACATCAAAATGTACTAAGAAAGTGTGCTATTTTCACAGGGGCCCATAAGACAATACTGCAGGGGTAGGGGAAGCAAGGTGACAGGAAGTCTCTGTGATGCATCTCTGTGGTGAGCAGACTAATATTGGAGAACAGTATATTGGACAAAATGATCTCTTTAGAACAGCTCCTTAACACTGATTCTAATACTAGCAAATAGGATCTGACTTAGCAAGGAAACTCATTCATTGGATGCTCACCATCCATATTGCTAATGAAGAAAGATTTTTATCATTTCTATCAGCAATTGGACATCTTATAAAATGAAACTGCAGGTGGGGTTGATAATTTTTGTTTCTCTTCCATAAATGCAATAGCGCTGTCTGGTCCACTTGACCCCTTTGCAATGGTTCCAGTGGCAGCATGTCAGAACTGGAGGATTAGAATTATAGTCCAAATTGTCATTTATTTTCTTTACAGTCCTTTTTTACTCTAATTTTACATTTATATCTGGAATATAAATTTTACATTTATGTCTGGAATTGATATTTGTATATGGTGTGAAGTAGGGCTCAAGATTCATTATTTTTTCCATTTGGATATTTCAATAATCCAGGACAATTTATTGAAAAGATCATCCTTTTCCCCATTGCATTGTAGAGTCAATTTTGTCATTTATCCAGTGATTGTATACGTGTGGGTCTGTTTCTGGACTCTCTTTTGTTCCATTTGTCTGCTTGTATATCCTGGCACCAATACCACAAAGACTTAATTGCTTTAGCTTTATAATAAGTTTTGATATCTGGAAATGTCCTCCATTCTGCTTCTTCAAGAATGCCTTGGATATTACTGGCCTTTTGCATTTCCAAATAAATTTTAGAATCATTTTGTGCATTTCCACAAATGATTGAGAGAGCATCATATCTATAGTTCTAGTAGGCGAGCAATGGCTTCTTTATAATATTGAGTCTTCTAATCCATGAATCTAGTCTATCTGGATGAACAGGATTAAAGTTTTTAAAAGATCTGGAATGAATCCTGCATTCCCCCATAAAGCATTTAGTTGAGTGCCAGATATGTTCTGGAAAAAAACATGAAGAAAGTGAATATCAGCTTCAGTCCCACTTTCCATTCTTTTTATCTTCTCTCCCTTTCTCATCATCTGAAGCCCAGGGACTTCATGGTTTCTTTTGGGGGTCTGGATATCTTTATTTCAAACTCCATACCCCTTCTCACCAATCAAAAATCACTCATCTTACATAATACACTGTAATGAGTTACTCATTTAAGAAATGTCAATGATATTGGGAATTGTAGGAACCGAATCAGGAAATATTTTTTGATTAGTGTATCAGGAACTATGACCACAATACTGCTGCATAACAGCCACCCTCACAATTTCAGCTCTGCATTAAACTGCAACATAAAGCATTTATTTAATGGACAAGTCAGCAGATCAGCTGGAGGATAGCAGATCTAGGCAGGGTGGTTAGGGATGCTCTGCTCATTGTGTCTCTTGTTTCCTTCCCAGGGCCAGTGAGGTAGCTTGAGCACATTCTCCTCATGGTGCTAGCGGAGGTGCAAGAGAGAAAGCCCAATCTCTCAAGTGCTTTCCAAGCCTTGTGTCTCTTGACATCCCATTGGTCAATGCAAGTCAGTGGGCTAACTCAGAATCAAGGGATGGGAAAATATACCCCACCCACAAAAAATAGGGGTGGGTATGAATAATATTGAACAATAATCCACTATACCATAATTAGGAAGTCTTACAAATTCTTAAATCTCCTGAGCTTAACTGCCATTGTAAGATCGAATTCTGTTTCAATGAAATAACCGAAATTAACAGGTATGTTTCTGTTGCCTTAAGAATTCCACATTTCATCTGTGACATGACCTCTTAAAATGTATGACTCCAAAGTCCAAATTCAACTCATGAAATTAGTTCCTTCTCCACCCTTCCTGGTCTCAGATAATGGTCCTATCAGATCTCTGCTTAGCAGAGATATGAGAATCATTCTTGATTATTTCCTTTTTCCCCTCAATTATTACATCCAATCAATCCCCAAGTGCTAGGATTGTATTTCCTAAAGTTCTCTCAAACCAGACCAATTCTTTTCATAGTCCAGGCCACCCTCCTTACTCATCTAGTCCACTGCACCAGCCTCCTAACTGGTCTCCATGCCTCTGACCTTGTTTCTCCCTAATACACACTCTATAGCTTAATCCAAGTGATTTTTCAAAAATGCAAATCTGATAAAGCTGTTTCTCTGGCTTTTCTGCCAGATCCCACCATCCAACCCACTTACCAACTGCATAGTTGGGTTTGAATCTGCTAGTTGCTCCCATCATCCTTTCTTCCCTTTGCCCTTTAGTAATAGTACCGTTGAGTTTTTGCTGTGCATTTAACTGACCAGATGAAGACTACTTTTGCCAGGCTTTCTTGTAGTCATATTACTAAGTACCAGCCAAAAGGATGTGAGCAGAGGTGATGAGTGAAATACCTGGTTCATTCACTTGGAAGGTAGAAGGGCTAGCAGATCATGAGATGGTAGAACCACAAGGTGGAAAGGGCCTGGCTACCCCACACTGAGGATCTGTCTTATCAGTCCTAGGTGACTGATGATTGGAGGATTACACGAGGTAGAAATGAATGCCTATCTTGTTTAAGCCACTGATATTTTGCAGTCTTTGTTAGAGCAGCTGTTAGATAGCCTGATATCATTGACTTCTGCCTGTCTTTACTGCCTGGTTGTCCACAATTTCCAAACCTGGCCATTCACCCTTGCTTTGTCACATCTCTGTGCCCTTACATATGTGCCCCACTCATCTACCAGGTTAACTTCCCATCCTTGCTAGATTCAGTCCAACTCTTTCCTCCTCTTGGAAGCTAACCTAATGCCTCCCTCTGCCGAGTATTTTAAAAAATGTCAGTCCCCTGGTCTCCCATAGTATTCATGCTGTGTATGTATCTAGTAAAACATGTAACACATTGTGATGAAAATGAGATGTGCTTCCCTGCCCTGCATTCACGTCTTCTCTCCGAAATCCCCCACCTATTCTTTTACCATGGGCTCCTATAGGGCAGGATTGATTTCATCTCTTTATCCCCAGTACTTAACACTTAGTGGATAATAAGTAAATTCATGCAAATTGAGTAAATGAAAGAATGGATCCTGTGCACATTTAAAGTATGTATATCTCCTCCAGATGTGTTTTCTGGCTTTTGGAAAGAAGCAACAGCGAGTCAGGGCATTTGTTAAATTACGCATTTTTGTTCTATTTAGATACATCTACATATGCCTCAACTGAACCCTGGTTGGGAGGTTCTCTTTTTTATTCAGATGAAAAGAAAAGGAAATTTTTTCAGAGGGGAAAATTACTTAAATGTGAAGTGTTATTTTAAAGTGAAATAAAAATAGTTGCCTGGTAATAGCTCAGGTTTTGCTTGATTCCATAGGAGACGAAGTATTTTTATACCTATTACATTTATGTTTTCTACCACTTTGGTTTCTTTGAAGTTGTCTATTGACACTGCCCCTGAACTGAAAATGTATTTATGTTTGAACGGCCTTTGAGAACTTCTCTAAGTAAGCTTTCCCACCTGGCCTTTTCTTGTCTTTAGGTGAGCTCTCCAGCCCCCTAGCAGGACCACTGCCTTCTTCCCCGACCCTGCCCAAGGAGAAGTTCCTTTTCTTCATCAGCTTTCAGAAGATAACAGGAACCAGGGTTGTAACCTAACCATTAGAAATATTTTAAACTCTTTAGTTTTCTACTACCTTTAAGTGATCGCTAAACCGCTGGGAAGGAGGCAGAATACAACATGCTTAGTGACGTTTATTCCCATTTTGTGTACCTAAACCCACAAGATTTGTCTAAGAAATCACTTTAGTGTGTTTTCAGTTAATTGATCACTTTTTAAATAATAATTTAATGTTTACTATGTTCATTGTGGGAAATATAGACAATAGCTAAATAAAAATAATAAAATTTAAGTTATCCCTCATCTCAACAATATACACTCATTGTGGAAAATACAGACAATAGTTAAATAAAAATAATAAAGTTTCAATTATCCCTAACCTCAATCTCTAGAGAGAACCACTAATGAAAAGTCTCTTTCTCTCTCTCCCTCTGTCTATATATATAAAATATACATATGCACACAAATTTTAACAAAAAACAGGAACATATTATCCATGCTGTTTTTTAATCTGCTTTTTTACTTTATAATATATGCTGCACATTACTCTAGCTCTTAATTATTCTTCTACAATATTATTTTAATGGATGAGTCATATTCCATTGTGTTATTACATAATAACAAATTTATCCTGTCCCCTCTTGGTGCATATTTAGGCTGTTTCCAATTTCTTTCCACATAAACATCATTTTAGCAAAATGCCCATGTAGCTATAGATTTTCAAAGCCCTATGAGCACCTCCCCACCAGACAAATTCCTAGAAGTAGATTTGCTAGATCAAAAGATATGCAAACTACAAATTAAGTCTTTTTACATGCATTGCCTAATTGCCTTCTCTGGATTTATTTTGATACCTAAATATTGCTTTTTCGTTTGTAAGCAATGTGCTACCTCATGGGCTTGTTCTTGTTCTGTCTTATATTCACTTCCCATGGTCTCTGGGAACCTTGTGTGATGTGGGGTTTTTGGAAATATGGTTGTGCTACGTGTTGACTGCGTTGACTCCATGACAGACACACACTGGGGTCTGCCTTGCTGGGGTTCAACTTTACAGAGAAGACCCTGAGGTAGCCCCTTAAGCTTAAGTGATGTTTCTATCCCTAAAAATCAGCTTTTTCACCGAGTGTGTTTTACACATGGCAATATGCTCATACTACTTACTAGATACATTCTGGGGTGGGGGGGGCAGGTGTAACAGTTACTGCAAATTTGAAAGGGTAAATGTATTACCGCCTTGGCCATTGTACCATGACTGTTTCTGGAACAGTGTGTTGCTCCTTAGTAGGCAGTCAGTAAGCATCTGTTGAAAATGGAATGGATAAATGAATGCATGTTTTTTTTTTTGTTTTTTGTTTTTTTTTTTTTAATCATCATTTTATTGAGATACATTCACATACCACGCAGTCATACAAAACAAATTGTACTTTCGATTGTTTACAGTACCATTACATAGTTGTACATTCATCACCTAAATCAATCCCTGACACCTTCATTAGCACACACACAAAAATAACAAGAATAATAATTAGAGTGAAAAAGAGCAATTGAAGTAAAAAAGAACACTAGGTACCTTTGTCTGTTTGTTTGCTTCCCCTACTTTTCTACACATCGATCCATAAACTAGACAAAGTGGAGTTTGGTCCTTATGGCATTCCCAATCCCACTGTCACCCCTCATAAGCTACATTTTTATACAACTGTCTTCGAGATTCATGGGTTCTGGGTTGTAGTTTAATAGTTTCAGGTATCCACCACCAGCTACCCCAATTCTTTAGAACCTAAAAAAGGTTGTCTAAAGTGTGCGTAAGAGTGCCCACCAGAGTGATCTCTCGGCTCGTTTTGGAATCTCTCTGCCACTGAAGCTTATTTCATTTCCTTTCACATCCCCCTTTTGGTCAAGAAGATGTTCTCCATCCCACGATGCCGGGTCTACATTCCTCCCCGGGAGTCATATTCCACGTTGCCAGGGAGATTCACTTCCCTGGGTGTCTGATCCCACGTAGGGGGGAGGGCAGTGATTTCACCTTTCAAGTTGGCTTAGCCAGAGAGAGAGGGCCACATCTCAGCAACAAAGAGGCATTCAGGAGGAGACTCTTAGGCACAAATACAGGGAGGCCTAGCCTCTCCTTTGCAGCAACCGTCTTCCCAAGGGTAAAACTTATGGTAGAGGGCTCAACCCATCAAACCACCAGTCCCCTATGTCTGTGGTCATGTTAGCAACCATGGAGGTGGGGTAGGCGAATACCCCTGCATTCTCCACAGGCTCCTCAAGGGGGCACTACATCGTTTTTTTTTTTTTTTTTCCTTGTTTGTCTTTTTTCTTTCTTTTTTTTTTTTAACTTTCCCTTCTTTTTTCAAATCAACTGTATGAAAAAAAAAGTTAAAAAGAAAACAAACATACAATAAAAGAACATTTCAAAGAGACCATAGCAAGGGAGTAAGAAAAAGACAACTAACCTAAGATAACTGCTTAACTTCCAACATGTTCCTACTTTACCCCAAGAAAGTTACATACTATAGCAACATTTCAGTGAACTTGTTCCCACTACATCCATCAGAAATTAACAGACCATAGTCATTTCTGGGCATCCCCAGAACGTTAAATAGCTTATCTGTTCTTCTTGGATTATTGTTCCCCCTTCCTTAATTGCTCTCTACTGCTAGTTCCCCTACATTCTACATTATAAACCATTTGTTTTACATTTTTCAAAGTTCACATTAGTGGTAGCATATAATATTTCTCTTTTTGTGCCTGGCTTATTTCGCTCAGCATTATGTCTTCAAGGTTCATCCATGTTGTCATATGTTTCACCAGATCGTTCCTTCTTACTGCCGCGTAGTATTCCATCGTGTGTATATACCACATTTTATTTGTCCACTCATCTGTTGATGGACATTTGGGTTGTTTCCATCTCTTGGCAATTGTGAATAATGCTGCTATGAACATTGGCGTGCAGATATCTGTTCGTGTCACTGCTTTCCGATCTTCCGGGTATATCCCGAGAAGTGCAATCGCTGGATCGAATGGTAGCTCTATCTCTAGTTTTCTAAGGAACTGCCAGACTGACTTCCAGAGTGGCTGAACCATTATACAGTCCCACCAACAATGAATAAGAGTTCCAATTTCTCCACATCCCCTCCAGCATTTGTAGTTTCCTGTTTGTTTAATGGCAGCCATTCTAACCGGTGTTAGATGGTATCTCATTGTGGTCTTAATTTGCATCTCTCTAATAGCTAGTGAAGCTGAACATTTTTTCATGTGTTTCTTGGCCATTTGTATTTCCTCTTCAGAGAACTGTCTTTTCATATCTTTTGCCCATTTTATAATTGGGCTGTCTGTACTATTGTCATTGAGTTGTAGGATTTCTTTATATATGCAAGATATCAGTCTTTTGTCAGATACATGGTTTCCAAAAATTTTTTCCCATTGAGTTGGCTGCCTCTTTACCTTTTTGAGAAATTCCTTTGAGGTGCAGAAACTTCTAAGCTTGAGGAGTTCCCATTTATCTATTTTCTCTTTTGTTGCTTGTGCTTTGGGTGTAAAGTCTAGGAAGTGGCCTCCTAATACAAGGTCTTGAAGATGTTTTCCTACATTATCTTCTAGGAGTTTAATGGTACTTTCTTTTATATTGAGATCTTTGGTCCATTTTGAGTTAATTTTTGTGTAGGGGGTGAGGTAGGGGTCCTCTTTCATTCTTTTGGATATGGATATCCAACTCTCCCAGCCCCATTTGTTGAAAAGACCATTATGGCTCAGTTCGGTGACTTTGGGGGCCTTATCAAAGATCAGTCGGCCATAGATCTGAGGGTCTATCTCTGAATTCTCAATTCGATTCCATTGATCTATATGTCTATCTTTGTGCCAGTACCATGCTGTTTTGGCAACTGTGGCTTTATAATAAGCTTCAAAGTCAGGGAGTGTAAGTCCTCCCACTTCGTTTTTCTTTTTTAAAGTGTCTTTAGCAATTCGAGGCATCTTCCCTTTCCAAATAAATTTGATAACTAGCTTTTCCAAGTCTGCAAAGTAGGTTGTTGGAATTTTGATTGGGATTGCATTGAATCTGTAGATGAGTTTGGGTAGAATTGACATCTTAATGACATTTAGCCTTCCTATCCATGAACATGGAATATTTTTCCATCTTTTAAGGTCCCCTTCTATTTCTTTTAGTAGAGTTATGTAGTTTTCTTTGTATAGGTCTTTTACATCTTTGGTTAAGTTTATTCCTAGGTACTTGATTTTTTTAGTTGCTATTGAAAATGGTATCTTTTTCTTGAGTGTCTCTTCAGTTTGTTCATTTCTAGCATATAGAAACATTACTGACTTATGTGCATTAATCTTGTATCCCGCTACTTTGCTAAATTTGTTTATTAGCTCTAGTAGGTGTATCGTTGATTTCTCAGGGTTTTCTAGATATAAGATCATATCATCTGCAAACAATGACAGTTTTACTTCTTCTTTTCCAATTTGGATGCCTTTTATTTCTTTGTCTTGCCGGATTGCCCTGGCTAGCACTTCCAGCACAATGTTGAATAACAGTGGTGACAGCGGGCATCCTTGTCTTGTTCCTGATCTTAGAGGGAAGGCTTTCAGTCTCTCACCATTGAGTACTTGTGAGCAGCCACATTCCGGATTAGGCCTAGTAGACAAGCTGCAGCCTGCCCTTGAGTTCCCCCCGCCCATCGAGTGGTGCAAAGATGGCGCCCACATCCTGCTTCCGCTTTGTGATGTATGTGACAACCCTCTGTATTCACCAATCATGCTTGTATGCGTGGCGTTTGCCCATTGGATATACGTAAGGTTTATAAGAAAGTTCCCGGGCAGAGCTCGGGGAGACAGCCCACAAGGAGCCGCGCCTGACGGCCGCATCGAGGTTGTTCTCCCCCGAGGCGTCTTGCCCCGGGCGGAACCTGTAAAGAGGATGATTGCCTAGTTCCATTAAAAGCCTACATGCTTCACTGCTGCGAGTCCAGAGTGATCACGAGTGCGTCGGGTAAGACATTGTCCGCACCCTCTCTCCCCTTATCTCTCTGGTCCCCATCGCCGGCCGACCGAGGACTCGAGGCGAGGCGGAGAAAGCGCCGGACAAGTGGTGGCCCGTACGGGGAACCTCATTCGCGTTCCCCTCGACCCGACGGAGACGTGCTCCCGGGATCCGTGGCTTGACTTCCGCGACTGATCACCGCGAGAAGGTAAGCACCCCTTTTTTTCGTGCGAGGACTAGGGCCCGTGGGCGTTCAGGTAGCCCCGGGGACTCGGAAGAGCTCTCCGAGTGATTAAGAGATAGTGCCGACTGCAAGCATGGGGCAGTCTGAAAGCTCACCCCTATTAACCCCCTTAAAGACCCTTTTGAAGCAGCGGGGTATCTCAGTTAAGAAAAGTTCTCTCCAACGATTCCTTGATGATGTGGCCACTTTTGCCCCCTGGTTTCCCTGCTCTGGCAGCCTCAACCTGCCCTCTTGGATGAAACTTGGCCGTGATATAGACCGAGCGCGCCAAACGGGCATTTGTCTGGACCCAGTCCTGGTCCTTATATGGGAGACTGTTCGTGCTGTACTTGAGCTGGAATCGGCCATGGGCCTGACCACGCCTGCTGCCTTGTTGCAGGTGCGACATGCGCTCCAAGAAACTCAGTCCGTTTCATCCGCGGAGGGCACCCATAAGGGCAAGCCGCCAGAGTCGAGTACTAGTTCTGATAGTTCTGACTCAGATTCTGAAAGCGAGGCAGACGAGGGACCGGAAGCGCCTCCGCTGATTGATCTAGAGGCACCCCCTATCTCACCCACGCGGCCCTCTGCCCCACCGGCAACTACCGTTGCGCCCCTAAGGAAGCACCTGCATCCGGTGGACGGTTTAACCGACTCCGCAAGGGGCCCTTGTACAGGACTCCCTCTAGTGGCCATGACGAGTAGAGACCATGACCCCCCTCGCAACACCCAGAACCCCCGCCCGACTACGTGGACCCTCCGGGCCCTTCACCCTCAAATGACAATAGGAGGCATTTTTGGAAGTGGAGCCCCTTTACCACATTCAGACCTTTTGGCATTTTGGGCGGCTATCAACCGCTCGAGCCCGAACCGGTCTCCGAAATGTTCCCAGTCATCATCAATCACCAAGGTCGTAATCTGCATGAATCCTATGATTACAAGCTCTTGAAGGAGCTGAGGCAAGCCGTACATCAGTACGGCCCCAACGCCCCTTACACCCTGAACATGGTTGAGAACCTCTCCACCCTAAATCATACACCTGCTGATATCCTTCAGCTGGCTCGCTCCTGCTTGCCACCCGGCTGGTTTATCGATTGGAAAGCGTGGTTTGAGGAGTTAGCTGAGGAGCAGGCAGCGAGGAATGCGGCGGGGAGGCACGGCGGGTGGAATGTAGATATGTTGTTAGGGAAAGGTGCTCACGCCCAAAATCAGACAGGATACCCCCAGGAAGTTTACGCCCAAATTTTCCGCTGTTTCATAGGGGCTTGGAAAAAATTGACAGGGGAAGGAGAGGCGCAGGCTTCGCTTAGCGGCATACACCAGGGTCCCACAGAACCTTTTGTAGATTTTGTAGCGAAAATGCAGACTGCGGCTGAGAGGATTTTCTCAGATCCAATGGTTGCAGAAACTGTGGTTAAGCAGATGATTTTTGAGCAATGCAATAAGGAGTGCAAGGTTATCCTGGCACAGAATAAGGGAAAGAGCTTGACAGAGTGGGTTCGGCTTTGCAGGGACGCTGGCAGCCCGTTAACTAATGCGGGGCTGGCTGCTATGTTAGCCAGCTCCTTACAAGTAAACACAAAGGACCCCAGAGCTTTAGAGGTAAAGCCAAAAAGATGCTATGGCTGTGGCCAGCCCGGTCATTTTAAGAGAGACTGCCCCAATAAAGATCAACCGCCTGCCGTTCAGCACCTCCGCGGGCCACGTGCAGTCACTAGGCTGTGTGGCCGCTGCCACAAGGGGCCTCACCGCGCCGAGGACTGTAAGTCAGTCTTCAATGCGCAAGGAGTACGCCTTTCTGGTCGTCCTGAGCAAGATTCAAAAAACGGGCAGGGGGGGTCCACCCTTGCGGTGGGCCCCCAAACACACCAACGGACGATGCGGCCCCCATCCAGACCCGCGCATCTCCCGGATCAGCAGGATTGGACCTCCGTGCCACCTCCGGGCTCGTACTAACCCCAGCTATGGGAGTCCAATTGGTGGGGACCTCTTTCAGGGGGCCCCTTCCAGTAGGAACCGTGGGGCTTATATTAGGGAGAGCATCCATAGCGTTAAGAGGATTAACAATTGTGCCAGGTGTTGTAGACTCAGATTTCACGGGTAATGTCCAGGTTATGGTGCAGTCTCTGCAGGGCACTCTGGTCATTGCAGAGGGCGATAGGTTGGCACAGCTTCTGCTCTTGCCCAGCCTGCATTCAGTCTTTCCAAGCAAGCCAGGACAGAGGGGGAATAAAAGATTTGGGTCCTCCGGAGAAGTTTTTGAGGGTCTTCAGATGTCCCTAGAGTCTCGACCCATGCTGACTCTTAAAGTACAAGGCCGAGCCTTCCTAGGTCTGTTAGATACTGGAGCCGATAGGTCGATTATAAGACAGCAAGATTGGCCCCCCGCTTGGCCAACGAACCAAGCGGAAGACACCATCAGAGGGATCGGCCAAATCTCAGCGCCCATGGTGAGCGCCATTACTCTCCATTGGGAGGATGAGGAAGGGCATCAAGGCAGTTTTCAGCCTTATGTGCTGGCCCTGCCTGTTTCGTTATGGGGAAGAGATATTCTAGCTCAAATGGACGTGACTTTAACCACTGGTTACTCTCCAACTTCTAAACAGTTGCTGAATAGAATGGGATATGTCCCGGGCAGGGGGCTGGGAGCCTCCTTGCAAGGGCGCGTGAAGCCCGTTCAGACTGACCCTAACCCCGGTAGACGAGGCTTGGGTTTTTCCTAGGGGCCACTGAGGGTGCATACCCGCCTACACCTATAAAGTTAACCTGGAAAGCTAAGGTTCCAGTCTGGGTACCTCAGTGGCCCTTGCCTCAGGAGAAACTTTCAGCATTGCACGCCTTAGTGTCAGATCAGCTGGAGAGGGGGCACATCGTTCCCTCCACGTCACCCTGGAACACCCCTATCTTCGTCATCAAGAAAAATCAGGCACGTGGAGGCTATTACATGATTTAAGGGCCATCAATAATTGCATGGAGCCCCTAGGGCCTGTCCAGATGGGACTGCCCCTTCTCTCAACTCTGCCAGAGCGGTGGCCTGTCTTTATTATAGATATTAGAGATTGTTTCTTTTCTATCCCACTTCACCCCGAGGATACCCCAAAATTTGCTTTCACTGTGCCCTCCCTAAATCAGGAGGAGCCCTGTCGTCGTTTTGAATGGACGGTTTTGCCTCAGGGCATGGCTAATAGCCCTACCATGTGCCAGTTGTACGTGGCTGAAAAATTAGCCAGTACCCGCCAGCTTTTTCCCCAAGTAAGGATCCTCCATTACATGGATGACATCCTGTTGACCCATGGACAAGTAGACCTCCTTAGGACCACATTAGCACATTTAGTTCTAACACTCCGAGAAGCCAACTTAGAAGTGGCCCCGGAAAAAATACAGATGACCGAGCTTGTCACCTTTTTGGGAGCAAGGCTCACGCCTACCCACATCTCACCCCAGAGGGTTACACTCAGACTAGACAGGATTCATACCCTAAATGACATGCAGAGGCTTATGGGGGACATAAACTGGATCCGCCCATATTTGAAATTACCCAATGCAGATTTAATGCCCTTATTCGAGTTGCTGAAAGGGGACTCGGATCTGGCTTCACCAAGATACCTTACCCCTGCAGCGAGGCAGTCACTGTACCAAGTAGAGCAAGCGCTCAGTAGTGCTGCATTGAAAAGAGTGAACCCCAGTGAGCCCTTTGATGCCTGTCTTCTACCGACAGAATCACAGCCCACCGCAGTGCTATGGCGACGGGGACCATTACTCTGGATTCACCCCGGAGTTTCCCCTAAAAGGATTTTAGAACATTATCCCACTGCAGTCGCTGAACTGGCCCTACAGGCCATTAAACAGGCAGTACAACATTTTGGTCTGCAGCCCAAAAACCTCAGGGTGCCTTATTCTTCTCAGCAGCTTGAGGTGCTTACTGGGTGTATAGATCAATGGGCCATTCTCCGATGCACCTTTTCGGGATGTATCAACAATCAGTACCCCAAAGACCCCCTCCTACAGTTTGTCACCCGACACCCGGTGATTTTTCCCAGGGTCACGTCGCCTAGACCAATTAAAGGCGCTCTCACTGTGTACACTGATGGTTCCAGCTCGGGTATAGGAGCATATTGTGTGGAAGGAGATGCCCCCAAAACTGTTTTCTTTCAACCACTCAAACCTCAGTGGGTTGAACTGCAAGTCATCATCACAGTCTTGAAAGAGTTTTCAGACCCTCTGAATATTATCTCTGATTCCATCTACGTTGTTAACTCTCTGCGAATTTTGGAAGCTGTGGGCATTATAAAGGGTTCCTCCACAGTGAGCACCCTCTTTCACGAGCTTCAAACGGTGATTCTCGCGAGACGGCATCCCTTTCATATAGTTCATGTTAGGGCTCATACGGGCTTACCTGGCCCCATGGCACGCGGTAACCATTTAACGGACATGGCTACTCGGCAGCCGCATGTCTTTCCCGTGCTGACACCATACCAACAAGCCCGAGATTTCCATAACAGATTCCACGTTAATGCGGGTACCCTAGCTAGACGATTCGGCATACCTCGAGCAATAGCTAGGGACATAGTCCGCGCCTGTGGAAGTTGTGCTACTCAAAAGGCTATCCCCTCAGTAGGAGTAAACCCTAAAGGTCTCGTCCCGGGAGACATTTGGCAGATGGATGTCACTCATTTTGCCGAGTTCGGTAGGGTCAAGTATTTGCATGTGTCAATTGATACCTGTTCTCAGGTGATGTTTGCCTCTGCCGAGACAGGGGAAAAGGTCCATCAGGTTATTGCGCATTGCCTTGCAGCTTGGGCAACGTGGGGCAAGCCAAAAACCTTGAAAACAGACAATGGACCGGCTTACGTCAGCAAGGCTTTCCAAAAATTTTGTGATGTTATGGAAGTTCACCTAAAACATGGCATCCCATACAACCCTCAGGGGCAGGGTATCATCGAGAGAGCGCATAGAACCATTAAAGAATTATTACAAAAGCAAAAGGGGGGAATAGGTCATGGTCTGTCCCCCAGGGCCCAATTGTCTGCCGCCCTATTTACATACAATTATTTAAATGAAAACGCATCAACCATGACGCCTGCCCTACAACATACCACCCCAGGTCCTCCGCATAGAGGCCTGGTCCGTTGGAGGGATGTTCTGTCGGGGCAATGGAAAGGTCTTGACCCAGTGCTCAGCTGGGCCAGAGGCTCTGTTTGTGTCTTTCCCCAGGAACCAGGACGCCAACCAGTGTGGGTACCGGAGAGATTGGTGAGAACCGTGCAGTCGCCTGAGAACACCAAAGAACTGCAGCCTGACGGGTCGTTAAACCCCCAACGTGACCTGTTGGATCCAGTCCTCAACTCGCGTGATGAGCGGTCAAATGATGTCGACGGTGTCGACCACTCCCCAGCAGACCGGGAAGAGGGCCAGGAATATTGACCTTTTTTCCCTCCTGGTTCTCTTGGCCTAATCTGACCAACTGGGTTCTTCTTGCTGTGGGGTTATTAGTAGGTTTGATCATTGTTAAGAGTTTGCTGGAGCGTTTGTTTCAAAGACAACAGCAATTACGTGTTACCGCCATGATGGCCATGTCCTCTGCCTGTAACCCTCCTGATGACTATAGTCCCTCTGCCCAGCACCCATCCCAACCACTCGAAGCGGGGCATTTGGGGGCAAGGTTCGCAGCTAAGTATTTGGCAAAATCCCGGATATAAATAATCGGCACCAGTGGTCCTATTTTTGTCTCAGGTAGATCTCTTGGGCAGAGTCCTAGTTGTGGCCAGACGGGACCCCTGCCATTGCACAGAGACACCTAGTGACGCCCTCGACACTGGCTACCGTTCTCCTAACCCTCTTGTCCCCCAGTTGCGAGACTGAGTACTGCAAGGAGAGCCACATGGTTTCCAGCTCATGGGCTCTCCGGTCTCTATATGAAGTGAGCATTCTGGTCGGTGCCAGAGGCCCCGCCGCAGTATGGCCGGGACCTAGTCCAGACTCCCCAAAGCACCAAAACATACGTTGTGGGCCATCTAGGTCCACGGGAGCACATTCATCACTGGAGACACTGGGGCATCAAAATAAAAACAAAAAGGGGGAGATGTGAGCAGCCACATTCCGGATTAGGCCTAGTAGACAAGCTGCAGCCTGCCCTTGAGTTCCCCCCGCCCATCGAGTGGTGCAAAGATGGCGCCCACATCCTGCTTCCGCTTTGTGATGTATGTGACAACCCTCTGTATTCACCAATCATGCTTGTATGCGTGGCGTTTGCCCATTGGATATACGTAAGGTTTATAAGAAAGTTCCCGGGCAGAGCTCGGGGAGACAGCCCACAAGGAGCCGCGCCTGACGGCCGCATCGAGGTTGTTCTCCCCCGAGGCGTCTTGCCCCGGGCGGAACCTGTAAAGAGGATGATTGCCTAGTTCCATTAAAAGCCTACATGCTTCACTGCTGCGAGTCCAGAGTGATCACGAGTGCGTCGGGTAAGACATTGTCCGCACCCTCTCTCCCCTTATCTCTCTGGTCCCCATCGCCGGCCGACCGAGGACTCGAGGCGAGGCGGAGAAAGCGCCGGACAAGTACTATGCTGGCTGTGGGTTTTTCATATATGCTCTTTATCATGTTGAGGAAGTTTCCTTCAATTCCTACCTTTTGAAGTGTTTTTATCAAAAACGGATGTTGGATTTTGTCAAATGCTTTTTCAGCATCTATTGAGATGATCAATTGATTTTTCCCTTTCGAGTTTTTAATGTGTTGTAATACATTGATTGTTTTTCTTATGTTGAACCATCCTTGCATGCCTGGAATGAACCCCACTTGGTCATGGTGTATGATTTTTTTAATGTGTCTTTGGATTCGATTTGCAAGTATTTTGTTGAGGATTTTTGCATCTATATTCATTAGGGAGATTGGCCGGTAGTTTTCCTTTTTTGTAGCATCTTTGCCTGGTTTTGGTATTAGATTGATGTTAGCTTCATAAAATGAATTAGGTAGTGTTCCATTTTTTTCAATGTTTTGAAAGAGTTTGAGTAAGATTGGTGTCAGTTCTTTCTGGAAAGTTTGGTAGAATTCCCCTGTGAAGCCATCTGGCCCTGGGCATTTATTTGTGGGAAGATTTTTGATGACTGATTGGATCTCTTTGCTTGTGATGGGTTGGTTGAGGTCTTCTATTTCTTCTCTGGTCAGTCTAGGTTGTTCATATGTTTCCAGGAAATTGTCCATTTCTTCTACATTATCCAGTTTGTTGCCATACAGTTGTTCATAATATCCTCTTATAATTTTTTTAATTTCTTCAGGATCTGCAGTTATGTCACCTTTTTCATTCATTATTTTGTTTATATGGGTCTTCTCTCTTTTTGATTTTGTCAGTCTAGCTAGGGGCTTGTCAATCTTGTTGATCTTCTCAAAGAACCAACTTTTGGTGATATTTATCCTTTCTATTGTTTTTTTGTTCTCTATGTCATTTATTTCTGCTTTAATCCTTGTTATTTCTTTTCTTGTACTTGGTTTAGGATTGGTTTGCTGTTCATTTTCTAGCTTCTTCAGTTGATCCATTAGTTCTTTGATTTTGGCTCTTTCTTCCTTTTTAATATATGCGTTTAGTGCTATAAATTTCCCCCTTAGCACTGCTTTTGCTGCATCCCATAGGTTTTGGTATGTTGTGTTCTCATTTTCATTCGTCTCTATATATTTAGCAATTTCTCTTGCTATTTCTTCTTTAACCCACTGATTGTTTAGGAGTGTGTTGTTTAACCTCCAGGTATTTGTGAATTTTCTAAGTCTCTGATGGTTATTGACTTCTAATTGTATTCCATTGTGGTCAGAGAATGTGCTTTGAATAATTTCAATCTTTTTAAATTTCTTGAGGCTTGTTTTATGTCCCAGCATATGATCTATTCTGGAGAAAGTTCCGTGAGCACTAGAAAAGTATGTGTATCCTGGTGATTTGGGATGTAATGTCCTGTAGATGTCTGTTAAATCTAATTCATTTATCAGATTGTTTAGGTTTTCAATTTCCTTATTGGTCTTCTGTCTGGTTGATCTATCTATAGGAGAGAGTGATGTGTTGAAGTCTCCCACAATTATTGTGGAAACATCAATTGCTTCCTTTAGTTTTGCCAATGTTTCTCTCATGTATTTTGTGGCACCTTGATTGGGTGCATAGACATTTACGATTGTTATTTCTTCTTGCTGAATTGCCCCTTTTATTAGTATGTAGTGGCCTTCTTTGTCTCTCAAAACATCCCTGCATTTGAAGTCTATTTTATCTGAGATTAATATTGCTACACCTGCTTTCTTTTGGCTGTAGCTTGCATGAAATATTTTTTTCCATCCTTTCACTTTCAGTTTCTTTGTGTCCCTGTGTCTAAGATGAGTCTCTTGTATGCAACATATTGATGGTTCATTTTTTTTGATCCATTCTGCGAATCTATATCTTTTAATTGGGGAGTTTAATCCATTTACATTCAACGTTAAAACCGTGAAGGCATTTCTTGAATCGGCCATCTTATCCTTTGGATTATGTTTGCCATATTTTTCCCTCTCTCTATTAATATCCTTTATTGTACCCATACCGAATCTCTTTAGTACTGAACCTTTCTCCAAGTCTCTCTGTCCTGTCTTTGTTTCTCTGTCTGTAGGGCTCCCTTTAGTATCTCCAGTAGGGCAGGTCTCTTGTTAGCAAATTCTCTCAGCATTTCTTTGTCTGTGAAAAATTTAAGCTCTCCCTCAAATTTGAAGGAGAGCTTTGCTGGATAAAGAATTATTGGTTGGCAACTTTTCTCTCTCAGAATTTTTAATGTGTCATGCCACTGCCTTCTCGCCTCCATGGTGGCTGCTGAGTAGTCACTACTTAGTCTTATGCTGTTTCCTTTGTATGTGGTGAATTGCTTTTCTCTTGCTGCTTTCAGAACTTGCTCCTTCTCTTCTATGTTTGACAGTGTGATCAGTATATGTCTCGGAGTGGGTTTATTTGGATTTATTCTATTTGGAGTTCGCTGAGCATTTATGATTTGTGTATTTATGTTGTTTAGAAGATTTGGGAAGTTTTCCCCAACAATTTCTTTGAATACTCTTCCTAGACCTTTACCCTTTTCTTCCCCTTCTGGGACACCAATGAGTCTTATATTCAGACGTTTCATATTATCTATCATATCCCTGAGGTCCATTTCGAGTTTTTCAATTTTTTTCCCCATTCTTTCTTTTATGTTTTCATTTTCCATTCTGTCATCTTCCAGGTCACTGATTCGTTGTTCAACTTCCTCTAGTCTTGTACTATGAGTGTCCAGAATCTTTTTAATTTGGTCAACAGTTTCTTTAATTTCCATAAGATCATCCATTTTTTTATTTAGTCTTGCAATGTCTTCTTTATGCTCTTCTAGGGTCTTCTTGATTTCCTTCATATCCCGTACTAGGGTCTCATTGTTCATCTTTAGTTCTTTGAGTAGCTGCTCTAGGTGTGTCTCTTCTGGTCTTTTGATTTGGGTGCTTGGGCTTGGGTTATCCATATCGTCTGGTTTTTTCATATGCTTTATAATTTTCTGTTGTTTTTGGCCTCGTGGCATTTGCTGACCTTGATAGGGTTCTTTTAGGGTTTGTAGACCAGTTGAAGTCCTTATCTCTAATTTATCAGATCTACAGCTTCGTGGAGTACACTTTCTCTAACTAACCAGCAGGTGGCGTCCACGAGCCACCTGTTCTCCACAAGCCAGATCTCCCCTGCTTAGCCTTTTTGGTGAGTGGGGGAGTGAGTCTTGTGGGGCCCAATTGGTGTCCCAAGCTTGCGTGTGTAGTTGGTGTTGCCTGCCCTGTATGTGGGGCGTGTTTCTGGGCAGTCGGGGAGGGGGGGGTGGCCCTAACAATCAAATCTCCCTGATGATCCTAGAGTTTTAAAGCTACTGCAATAGTCTAATCCTTCAGTTCAGTCCTGCCACAGTTTGTCTCTGCCACTGACCCACAAGTCTTTGGTATTGGCGTATGGCTCCTGAGACTTGCAAGTGGGCCCCTCTTCCAGGCTGTGCACCCCGGGTCCTCTGTTGAGGGATGACTGTGCTATGTCGCAGGTGAGTGCCGTCCCCCCAAGGCAGTTCTGGGCTGCTGGGCTGTGTTGGGAGGCTCCCAGTCTGCTCAAATGATGGCTGAATGGGGCTCTGTTAATTCACACTGCTCCCCCTTCCCAGCTCTGGGACATTCAGCTGAGGTTGCAGGGAAGGCTAATGTCCACGCCCAGTTTTGTGGTGTGTGCCTGTTATTTGAAGCACTTCCGTCACACTGGGTTGTCTGGGGCAGCTCTGGGCTATGGGGCTGGCGATGGGCAGGAGTGTTTCCTGTCCACCAGGATGGTGGCTGTGAGCGGACACCCCCCTTTTCTTGGGAAGTTGTGTTGTTTAGTGAATTTTCTCAGCCACTGGATTATTGCCTTTTGTCTCAGAGCTCTCTTAGTTCTGCTCTTGACTTGATGTGCCCAAATTTCAATTCTTTGAAGCTTTCTGTATTGAGCTTCTTAGAGTAATTGTTTTAGAAAAAGCAAAAAGGATTTAAAAAAAAAAAAAAAAAAAAAAAACGGCCCTCCTCAGAGATCTAATGGGTTATTGAAATGCTAATAGACAAAGCAACCAGGGCCATTAAGGAAAAGTGCCCAGGGCAGAGAGATCAGCCTTGCTTCGGGATTTGCATATGCGCCTCAAGGCCTGATCTCCGCCCTTCCCCTTTCTGTGTTCACCAGAACTCCAAAAATCCTCTGCTTTTATTTTGGAGTTTTTCGTGTTGTTTTTTTTCTATGCCTGTCTCCTCTCTGCTGGGCTGGCTGCTCTCAGAGTCTCTGGTGTCTGGCCTCAGTCTATCTATGGTTGGAGTTTGAATCAGTAGAATGAGTTTCCGGTAAGAGCAGCCACTGCAATTCTCCCTTCTCCTTCCTGGAGCTGACAGCCCCTCCTCCCCCGGGACTGAGCCTGGCAGGGAGGGGCGCGGGTCCCCCTGGCCGCAAAAACTTACAGATTTCGCTGATCTCAGCAGTTCCACGTTTTCATGAGTGTTGTATGAAGTATGCCCAAAGACAGATTGCTCTGTGGTGTCCAGTCCACGCAGTTCCTGGCTTTTTACCTACTTTCCTGGAGGAGTAACTAAAACATACAGCTCACCAGTCTGCCATCTTGCCCCGCCTCACGATTTGGGGAGGCTGTAGCATGTGTTCAGTACCAAATTTTGAAACTGAATTTACCAGCATGTTTTTCCCTCCAGCGTTAATATATTTTAAATTTCACAGTTTTTACCATTGTATATTAGCTGGTATGGAAGTAGAAATCAGTTATAGAAAACATTTTATAAAAGGAGATTTTGTCACTTCAAAAGGGGCACGTTAACCAATTTTTGACAGCTAGTATTTCACAAGGAAGCCATTTCCCTTTCGGGCCACAAGTGATTTTTGTTTCCATCAAATTAATGTAAGGAGTTAATGCAACTGGTATAGTAGGAACTACTCAATTGTCATAATTAATTGAAGCTAAACATAGTCATTGTATAATCAGGCAAGGTACGTTTTTAGATGTGGTTTCATTGATTTTTCATGGTGGTTTCTCATTCCCTGAACTTAATGATAAAATTGAGCAACTCACAGGGTGCCTCTTAGCGATTAGTTTCAATTAGCCAGATTCTAGTCCTATGATGAGTCATGTGCCTGGCTTTCTTCAGTTATATTCCTCCAGTGTGGTCTGGTAGAGCTTAACAACATGTACCAGTAAATTAAGAAAATCATGTCTAATTGCCAAAACACACCTCCCAATAATTTTACTCTTGTCATTTATTATGAAATGCTTGACAAATACAAATTAATATTTATCGTATTAAAGTATTAATCAAATAAGTTCCTGCATACTAACCATCAAGCTAGGAAATGTAACATTACTAATAATTTGAAGTCATCTGTTTGTCCTTTCTTGACCCTTTCTCCTTCGTCTCTCCAGGGTAATCATGACCCAGATTTAGCATGTGTATTATGATGTTGATTTTCTTTAAAATTTTGTGGCCCATCTAGATAACTTTATTCATTCTTTTTTGTGTGGAATCATAATATATGTCTTAATTTGTGTCTTGTTTCTTTCACTTAGCATAATGTTTTTTCTGTTTTCAATTATTGTTGATTTTTAATTAGAGAAGTTGTAGGTTTATATATAAGTCAAGTAAAAAATGCAACGTCTCCATATACCCCACTATTGTTGACACTTGGCATTGGTGTGGTACCTTTGTAACAACTTATGAAAGAAGATTAAAATATTACTGTTAACCACAGAACATAGTTTGCATTAGATGTATTCTTCCCCATATACCACCCTATTATTAATAACTTGTAATAGTGAAATGCATTTGTTATAGTTCACGAAAGAACATTCTTATATTTGTACTATTAACCACAGTCATCATCCACCACAGGGGTCACTGTGTTAACAAGTTATGTGTTTTATCCTCTGGCTTTCCTTTTAGTGACATACACTGACCTAAACTTCCCCTTTCAACCACATTCACAAACACACTTCAGCACTGTTAATTACACTCACAATAGTGTGCTAGTATCACCACTGTCCATTTCCAAACATTTACAATTAACCTAATTAGAAATTCTGTGCAAATTATGCATCACCCCCCCCCCCATTCTCTACCCCCATTCTATCACCTGGTAACCTATATTCTATATTCTAACTCTGTGACTTTGCTTATTATAATTACTTCATATTCATGAGATCATATAATATTTTTCCTTTTGTGTCTGGCTTATTTCACTCAACATAATGTCCTACAGGTTCATCTATGTTATCACATGCGTCGAGACTTCATTCATTTTTACAGCTGAACAGTATTCCATCCTATGTATATACCACATTTTGTTTATCCGTTTCATCAATTGATGGACACTTGGGTTGCTTCCATCTTTTGGCAATTGTGAATAATGTTGCTATGAACATAGGTGTGCTAATGTCTGTTCGCATCCCTGCTTTCAGTTCTTTTGGGCATATACCTAGTAGTGTAATTACTAGATCATATGGCAATTCTATATTCAGCTTCCCAAGGAACCGCCAAACCGTCTTTCACAGTGGCTGCACCATTTTACATTCCCAACAGCAGGAAATGAGTGTTCCCATTTCTCCACATCCTCTCCAACACTTGTAGTTTTCTGTTTTTTTAACAGTGGCCATTCTAGTAGGTATGAAATGATATTTCATTGTGGTTTTGATTTGCATTTCCCTAATAGCTAGTGATAATTGAGTTTCTTTTCTTTTGCTTTTTTTTAGCCATTTGTATTTCCTCTTTGGAGAAAGATCTATTCAAGTCTTTTGCCCATTTTTAAGTTGGGTTGTTTGTCTTTTTATTGTTGAGTTGTAGGATTTCTTTATATGTTCTGGATATTAAACCCTTATTGGATATGTGATTTCCAAATATTTTCTCCCTTTGCATAGGTTGCCTTTTCACATTCATGACAAAGTCCTTTGAAGCACAAAAGTCTTTAATTTTGAGGAGGACCCATTTATCTATTTTTTCTTTCATTGCCTGGGCTTTGGGTGTAAAGTCTAAGAAACCACTACTTACCACGAGATCTTGAAGATAATTCCCTACATTTTCTTCTTAGCGTTTTATGGTCCTGGCTCTTACATTGAGATCTTTGATCCATTTTGAGTTAATTTTTGTATAAGGTGTGAGATAGGGGTCCTCTTTCATACTTTTGGATATGGATATCCAGTTGTCCCAGCACCATTTGTTGAAGAGTCTATTCTGTCCCAGTTGAGTGGACTTGGCAGCCTTGTCAAATACAAATTGACTGTGGATGTGAGGTGTCTATTTCTGAACTCTCAATTCAATTCCATTGGTCAATATAATTATCCGTATGCCAGTGCCATGATGATTTGACCTCTGTAAATTTGTAATATGCTTTAAATCCGGGAAATGTGAGTCCTCTATCTTTGTTCTTCTTTTTCAAGATATTTTTGGCTATTGGGGCCTCTTACCCTTCCAAATAAATTTAATGATTTGCTTTTCCATTTCTGCAAAGTAGGCTGATAGAATTTTGATTGGGATTGTGTTGAATGTGTAAATCCATTTAGGTAGAATTGACATCTTCATATTGTGTCTTCCAATCCATGAACACAGAATGTGCTTCCATTTATTTAGGTCCTCTTTGATTTCTTTTAGCAATGTTTTGTTTTGATTGGGGAGTTTAATCCATTAACATTCAATGTTATCATTGTAAAGGCAGTACTTCAACCATTTTATCATTTGCTTTTTATATGTCATCTCTTTTTTTGTCTCTCTTTTTACCATTTTAGTTACCCTTACTGATCTTCATTTCCACCCTCTCTCTCCTGTCTTTTCCTTTCAGCCTGGAGAACTCCCTTTCATATTTCTTGTAGAGCAGGCCTCTTTTTGAACTCTCTCTGTTTCTGTTTATCTGTGAATATTTTAATCTCTCCCTCATTTTTGAAGGACAGTTTTGCCTCATAAAGAATTCTTGGCTGGCAGTTCTTCTCTTTCAGTACCTTAAATATTCATACCACTACCTCTCATCTCCATAGTTTCTGAGGAGAAATCAGGACTTAATCTTACTGTGGTTCCCTTGTATGTGATGAATCACTTTTCTCTTGCTGCTTTCAGGATTCTCTCTTTTTCTTCAGCATTTGACATGCTAATTAGTATGTGTCTCAGTGTCAGTATATTAGAAATTATTCTGTTTAGAGTACATTGTGCTTCTTGGACATTTACATATATTTATGTCTTTGTATATTTATGCCTATCCTAAGAGTTGGGAAATTTTCAGCCATTATTTCCTCAAATATTCTTTCTACCCCTGTTTTGGTTTGGTGAAGCTGCTGGAATGCAATATACCAGAAATGGGTTGGCTTTTACAATGGGGATTTATTAATTTACAATTTACAGTTCTTAGGCAATGAAAATGCCCAACTCAAGGCATCAGTAAGATGATACCTGGACTCTGAAGACAGGTTGCTGGCATCTGGGACACCTCTGTTACACGGAAAGTCACATGGCTAGCCTCTGCTGGTCCTTCTTTCCCGGCTTTTGTTGCTTTCAGCTTCTGGCTTGAGTGGCTTCCTGTCTGTTTTCTGTGCTCCACTCTTAGCTTCTCTGGGGCTTTTCTCTAAACTTCTCTGGGCATCTCTGAATTTCATCTCTTAGCTTCTGTAAGTGTTTTATCCTTTTGTAAAGGACACCAGTAAGAGGCTTAAGATCCACCTTTACTGAGGTGGGACCCATCTTAATTGAAATAACCTAATCAAAGAGTCCCAACCACAACAGAGCTATATTCACAGGAATGGATTAACTTAAGAACAAACTTTTCTGGGGTCCACAAAGCCTCCAAACCATCACAGCCCCGTTTCCCTTCTCTTCTCATTCTTGGACACCCATGATGCATATGTTTGTGTGCTTCATGCTGTCATTCAATTCCTTGTGACCCTGCTCATTTTTTCCCATTCTTTTCTCTATGTGTTCTGTCTGTAAAGATTTTGATTGTTCTGTCTTTTTGTTTGCTGGTTCTTTCTTCTGCCTGTTCAAATCTGAACTTTTATGCCTCTGGTGTATTTTTAATCTCTTCTATTGTGCCTTCAATCCCACAAGTTCTGTTATGTTTCTTTTCATACTTTCAAATTCTCCTTTATGCTCATTCAGTATCTTCTTAATAACCTTTATCTCTCTACACATATTGTCCTTCATCTCCTTGAACTGATTTAGGAGATTTGTCTGAACATCTTCAATCAGTTGTTCCAAATTCTGTGTCTCTTCCAAAGTTTCAGTTTGTTCCTTTAACTGGGCCATTTCTTCCTGTTTCTTGGTATGGCTTGTACTTTTTGCTGCTGTGTAGACATCTGATTATCTTGATGAGTTTTCTCTGAAAGTCAGTTTCTCTCTCTTGCCTAGGGTTTTATTATTGATGGGCTTTTTGTTCAGGCTCTTATTTGACACTTGGTTCAACTTATTCTAGACCTTTAGAATTACCTCTGTTTAACTGATCATATTTATTCAGCTCTTCATCTAATTCTTGCCCTGGATATGCAGTACAATTTTTAAGTTTGCACTATTTGTGCAATTGTTTCACCCTCAGGAAAAATGTCCTTTCCTCTGTTCCTTCTATGGAAATCTTGATCTGTTCTGTTTTTGTTTTGCCTCTATAGTTTTATTTTACTCTCCTTTTGTTACTTCTAGCTGCTTTTGCCTGGAGGGAAAATTCTAGAATAAGGGTCACCCTGGAGAGTACTTCCCCAAGTCAGTATTTCCCAGCCAAAATAGGGCCAGGGACTCACGAAAGGGGTGCAGACCAGTTCCAAAGATCCTTCGGGAGAGGGTCAGGAAAGACTCCAAAAAGCCTCTTTGATGGCTCTCTGAAGCTGCACTTTCCTGGTCTGCCCGGCACATGGTACCCTTCAGCAGGCTGTTACCCACAGCCCTAAGGAAGCACTGTGTCTTTAAACCTCCACCGTCTTCTCCTCTGTCGGGGGCAGGGTTGAAACAACGGCCATGGTGGTCCTTGTGTGGGTCAGGCTAAAACATCAGTTTAGAGCCCAGACCCAGTGATCTAAATTCATTAATCAAAAGTCATGATCAGGATTCAGCTATATCCTCTCTACCCCCTTTCTTGGGGAGGAGGGCTTCTATGTCTCTCTCTCTGAAGAAGCCAGCGAGGGATCAGACTGAAGCAGCTCACCTGAAGAGTGGGGGATTGGTGCCAGCAGCCACCACAGAGTGAGTTTCTTACAGATTTTTACCACACTTTCTCAGTCTCTTTGTTGTGTTCTTCCCTGGGTGCTGTATAGTGCTCCACTGGCCTCTGGAGCCCCATAACAGTTGTTTCAGACAGTTTCTGCTTGTCCACTAGCTGTTTTTGGAGGAGGAGTGAATCCTGTAGCTAATACTCCATCTTCTGTCCCGGAAGTTTCCTTCTTATTCGTTCTTCAAATGCAAATTGTTTAATTAAGCAGGTTTTTGAAATTCTTATATATGGTATCATGTTGTAGGTATTCTTCTGCAACTTGCTTTTGTTGTTCAATGTTAGGTTTTTAAGATTAACCCTTGTTGATGCATTCAGTAGTAGTCTGTTGATTGTCACTGCAGTGTAGTGTTCCATTTTATTATTATTCTACAATGTTCATAACCAGGAATTTAAACGGCTGCATAATATCCCATAATATTCATGTTCCATAATTTATTTAACCCTATCTCCCTTGTGAGATTGTTTCCTTTCTTTCTACTATTAATATTATTTAGTACAGATGTTGAATTTTATCAAATGGTTTTTGGCATCAACCAAAATGCACTTTTTATGATTACCGATCTAATTGGATTCATCTTCCCATCCTATTTTGTGCTTTCTTTTTGTGCTAGTCATTCTGCATTTCTTTTATTTACTTTTTATTTATCTTTTTTGATGTTTTGGATTGATTCAGATTATTCTTTTTACAATTTTTCCTTCTACTAGTTTTCTTGGCTATATACTCTATTTCTATTTTTTTAGTAGTTATTCTAGAAAAACAGTTATAGTAACCTAAGAAAAGTCTACTCCCAAATAAGCAAAGATATATGAATTGTATCACCTCTCGTTATCTTCCATGACCTATAAGCTGTTGTTACCCAATAATTTTGTGCTATTCTCAAGCAAATCTTTAGGCATTAGCCATTATTTTATATTATATTAATTTTTCTCATATTGTAACCATTTTTATCCTATTCTTCTTGCTTCTCAGAATCTTGTTTGACGTTGTTTTCCATTTTCCTGTAGTATAAAATTTAGAAATTCCTCTGATGAGAATCTGTTGATAAAGCCTTCAGTTCTGTCTTTCTGAAAATGCCTATGCTTTAGAAGATATCTTTGGTGGGTATGAAATTGTAAGTTTCTCTTAGCTCTCGAAATATACCATTCCACTGGTTTCTAGCTTCCACTGTTACCATTGCTGAATCAGTTGACATTCTAATATTAATTTCTTTGTAGGTTACCTTCCTTTTCTTTCTGGCTGCATTTAAGATCTTCTCTTTGTATTTGATATTCTGCAGCTTTACTGTGGGTAGTAGTCATAGATTAAATTTAATTTTAATCATAGATTTAATTTTATTTATCCTATTTGAGTGTTGAGGTGTTAATCTTGAATCTGATGATTCACATCTTTCATAAATTCAAGAAGAAAATTTGGAAGACATCCTTCAAATACTGCCTCTTCCTATGATTTTTTTAATCTCCTCTGGCAATCAAGTTAAATCCATATTAAATATTTTTCTTTTGTGTATTTTAACACCTCTTTTATGTTTTCCATCATTCTCTGTGCTACAATCTAAATAATTTATTCAAATTCTTATTTCAGTTTCTTCTTTTAGTGTTTTGTAACTGCATCTTAACCTACCCGTTTTCTTACTTTTATTTCACACATTCACGTCTTGCTTTCTCCCTTTTAATTTTATAAAACATAGTAAACATGCTTACCTTTTATTCTGAGTCAAATTATTCCAATGTCCACAATCTTTGCTGAACTGAATCTCTATTTATTGTTCTTCCTAACTCTTGGTCATAGCACCTTATTTTCTCATGTGTTTGGTGATATTTTAGTAACACAAGTTCATTGGAGGATAATTCTTGGGAATTCTTTGAGGCTTTATTTTGAGGGTCCATTTCTCTGAAGGAAATGTGCAATTGCTTCTGCCAGGCCTCTAGGGGGCACTACTAACTTGGGACAAATATAATCTGCATACTGGGCTTCCAACCTTCTGCCTGTTATTGATTTTCACCATCATTCCATTATGATCTGAAAAAGTGTTTTGTAGAATATCAATATTTTTAAATTTGTTGAGACTTGCTTTGTGACCCAACATATGATGTTTCCTAGAGAATGATCCATGAACACTTGAGAAAAATGCATATCCTGCTGTTGTGGGGTGTAGTGTTCTATAAATGTGTGTCAAGTCTAGTTCATTTACAGTACAATTCAACATCTCTTTTTTCTCTTTTTAGGAAAAAAGGAAATTTGGTGCATAAATATTTATGAATGTTATGGTTTCTTGATGAATTGACCCTTTTATTAATATAGAATGTCCTTCTTTGTATCTTTTAATTGTCTTACATTTGAAGCCTATTATTTATCCTCTCTCTAGTTGTCCTAGCCATTGACGAGAGTGGTGTATTGAAGTCTCCAACTATTATTGTAGAGTTATCTACTTCTCCTTTCAGTGTTGTCAGTGTCTGCCTCATGTATTTTGGGGCACTTTAGCCTGGTGCATAAATATTTATGATTGTTATGGTTCCTTGATAAATTGACCCTTTTAGTAATATAGAACGTCCTTCTTTATATCTTTTAATAGTCTTACATTTGAAGTCTAATGTGTCTGATATTAATATAGCTACTCCCACTTTCTTCTGGCTGTTGTTTGCATGAAATATCTTTTTCCAACCTTTCACTTTCAGCCTATTTTTGTCCTTGTGTCTAAAGTGAGTTTCTTGTAGACAACATATAGATGGGTTCTGTTTGTTAATCCATTCTGCCCGTCTCTGTCTTTTTGGAGGAGATTAATCCATTAACATTTAGTGTTATTACTATAAAGGGCAGTACTTTCTTCTACCATTTTGTCTTTTGGATTTTATATGTCATATCTTATTTTCTTCCTCTCTCTCCTTTTACCCTTCCTGATAATCTTCATTTCTACACTCTTCTCCAGCCCTCTCCTGTCTTTTCCTATCAGCCTGTAGCACTTTATTTCTTGTAGCTCTGGTCTTTTATTCACAAACTCTCTCAGTGTCTGTTTGTCTAAAAATATTTTAATATCTCCCTCATTTTTTGAAGGACAGTTTTGCTGGATACAGAATTCTTGGTTGAGAGGTTTTCTCTTTCAGTGTCTTACATATATCATACCACTGACTTCTTGCCTCCATAGTTTCTGTGGAGAAATCTGTGCATACTCTTATCGAGCTTCCCTTGTCTGTGATGGTTCACTTTTGTCTTGCTGTTTTCAGGATTCTCTCTTTGTCTTCAACGTTTGATAATCTGATTATTAAGTGTCTCGGCATAGGCCTATTCACATCTATTCTGTTTGGGGAATGCTGTGCTTCTTGGATCTGTAATTTTATGTCTTTCATAACAGATGAGAAATGTTCAGTGATTATTTCCTCCATTATTACTTCTATCCCTTTTCCCTTCTCTTTCTGGAACACCCATGACATGTATATTCGTGCACTTCATGTTGTCATTCAGTTCCCTGAAATGTTGCTCATATTTTTCTATTCTTTTCCCTATCTATTCTTTTGTATGATTTTAAATGGTTTCTCTCCCAGTTCACTGATCCTTTCTTCTTCCACTTCAAGTCTACTGTTGTATGTTTCCATTGTTTTTCATCTCTTCTATTGTGCCATTCATTCCCAAAAGTTCTGCAATTTGTTTTTTTCAAACTTTTGAGTTCTTCCTTATATTTGCCCAGAGTCTTCTTTTTATCCATTGACTCATGCCATATCATCCCTCAGCTCATTGATTTGACTGTTGAATTGATTTAGCATGTTTGTTTGAACATCTTTAATTAGTTGTTTCAATTCCTGTATCTCAGTTGAAGTGTTAGTTTGTTCCTGTGGGTGGTCCATATTTTCATGTTTCCTAGCATGTTTTTAGCTGTTTAAGCATCTGATTTTCTTGATTATTCTGGAGCTTGTTTTCACTCTTTTACCTAGAGGGTTCTTGATGGTTGGCTTTGTTTTCTATCTGTTCTTTGGTGTTCAGTTCAACTTATTCTAGACCTCTAACACAGCTTCTGTTTAGTTGAACAGAATTTTTCACCTCTTGTTTTTCTGTTTCTTGCCCTGCCCCTATGTAACCATTTTGTGAGATGGTCTCCCCAGATATGATTGGCCCCAATCAGATTTTCCCCATCCAGACAGGTCCAGGTCTCAGGAGAAGGGTATAAAGTTTCCCTGATAATGAGAACCCGCAGGTTGTCAGACCCTCCTGTGAAGCCTCTGGACCCAGTGCTTTTCCTATCCTGTCCATCAGATAGCACTTGTCAGCCTTCAGCTCCCCACCAGTGTTAAGACATGGCACAGTTGCCAGGAACATGGCTGACTTAAGCTGGTTTCTGTTTTCCAGCCCCTGGGGACTGAGTTCTTTGAAGCAGGGCCACCATGTGATCTGGGCCTCACCTCCCCCTTTTCTTGGGCCTATCTTAGCTCTGCCCTTGCCTAGGTCCAGGGGCCAATTGCAAGTATCTGAGGCTTTCTGTGATAGCCACTTAGAAGAGTTATTTCAAAAAAATAAAGGAAGGAAGGGAGGGAGGGAGGGAGAAAGAAAGGGAAGGGAAGGTGAGGAAGGAAAGGTGAGGAAGGGAGGCGGGGGAGAGAGAGGGGGAGATGGAGGGAGGGAGAGAGAGAGAGGGAGAGAGAGAGAGAGGGAGAGAGAGAGAGAGAGAGAGAGAGACGAAACTTTTTCAAGGCCTTTCCCCAGCCTCCAAGTTCTGTCAGTCCCAGTATAGACCATTTAATGATACTCCCCTTAGGCTGTTAGCTCTTCACCTGAATAGTTACTCTGAGATAACTTTAATTCCTCCCTTGCCTAGGGCAGTGCTAAAGCAGGAGCTCTGATGGGCTACTGAAAAGTAAAAAGATACAGAGTTGGAGAGCAAGAAAAGAGAAGAAAAAGAAGAAAACAATCTGTTCTGGTTTGCTAATGCTGCCAGAATGCAAAACACCAGAAATGGATTGGCTTTTATAAAAGGCGGTTTATTTGGTTAAAAATTAGAGTCTTAAGTCCATAAAGTGTCCAAGGTAAGGGGGTACCTTCACTGAAGGATGGCTAATGGCATCCGGAAAACCTGTCTTAGCTGGGAAGGCACATGGCTGGCATCTGCTCCAGAGTTCTAGTTTCAAATTGGCTTTCTCCCAGGACATTCCTCTTTAGGCTGCAGATCCTCAAAAATGTCACTCCTAGTTGCTCTTGGGGCATTTATCCTCTCTTAGCTTCTCCGGAGCAAAAATCTGCTTTCAAAGGCTGTCTCCAAAATGTCTCTGTAAATTGCAGCTCCTCTCTCAACTCCTGTGCATTCTTCAAAATGTCCTTCTTGGCTGTAGCAAGCTCGCTCCTTCTGTCTGAGCTTATATAGTGCTCTAGTAAACTAATGAAGGCCCACACTGAATGGGCAGGGCCCCACCTCCATGGAAATTATCCAGTCAGAGTTATCACCCACAGTTGGGTGGGTCGTGTTCTAGTTTGCTAATGCTGCTGGTATGCAAAACACCAGAAATGGATCGGCTTTTATAAAGGGGGTTTATTTGGTTACACAGTTACAGTCTCAAGGCCATAAAGTGTCCAAGGTAGTGCATCAAAAATCAGGTACCTTCACTGGAGGATGGCCAACGGCGTCTGGAAAACCTCTGTTAGCTGGTAAGGCACGTGGCTGGTGTCTGCTCCAAAGTTCTGGTTTCAAAATGGCTTTCTCCTAGGACATTCCTTTCTAGGCTGCAGTTCCTCAAAAATGTCACTCTTAGTTGCTCTTTTGGTGATTTTCCTCTTTTAGCTTCTCTGGAGCAAAAGTCTGCTTTCAACAGCTGTCTTCAACTGCCTCTCATCTGTAGCTCCTGTGCATTCTTCCAAGTGTCCCTCCTGGCTGTAGCAACTTGCTCCTTCTGTCTGATCTTATATAGTGCTCCAGTAATTTAATTCAGACCCACCCTGAATGGGCGGGCCAACGCCTCCCTGGAAATTATCCAATCAGAGTCATCACCCACAGTTGGGTGGGGCACATCTCCATGGAAACAATCAAAGAATTCCAATCTAATCAGCACTAAAATGCCTGCCCCACAAGATTGCATCAAACAATATGGCTTTTTCTGGGGGACATAATACTTTCAAACCAGCACAGGTCACATCTCCATGGAAACACTCAAAGAATTACAACCTAATCAACACTAGTATGTCTGCCCACACAAGATTGCATCAAAGATAATGGCATTTGGGGGGACATAATACATTCAAACTGACACACAACCCTTTTCAGAGCTGGACCCCAGCTCCCTGGGTTTGCAAACAAGAGCCCAAGTTGGTACCCATTTCTATGTGCCCCTTGTTCTTAGAGCCCAGCCCTTTTCCAATATTTTGAACACCTCCAAGTGCAAAAGTCTCTTGTTTTGTGCCGTTGTTGTTAGCCCCACCTCCTCTCTGCTGGGCTGATTCCTCCTGGTTCCTTTTGTGCCTGCTCTTGGTTTATCTGTGCTTGGAGCTTTTATTCAGCAGCTCGAATTTGTAATTAATTTTGCAATTGGGGACATACTGAGCCCCCCCTCCTTGCACCCAGCACAGATTGTTTCTTTTTCTATCAAGGAACCAGCTCCAAATCCATCTGCTGTTCCTGGAGGGGAGGGATGCCAGACCCCTGGCCAGTGAAACTTACAGGTCTTTGCTGCAATCTCAGCCATTCCACCCATTCCACACTGGTATACAATGCATGACCAATCACAGAAGTCCCTGAAACAGTTGTTCCATATAGTTCCAGGATATTTACCAGCAGTCCTAGAGGAGTAACTAAATTCCACACCTCACCACTGTGCCATCTTGCCCCACCCTCCATTAATGCTCGTTTAAAACGAATATCAACAGTAATTTTGTAGTTCCTAAATAAAATATCTCTGTCTCAATATCCACATTAAAAAGAAGTCAAACTGCCAAGGTTTGAATTGATTGTTCACTTTAGGGGAGCAATACTTCAACACAAAGCAATTAGAATGTAACCAGAAATCTGATGATCTTATAAGATCCTTTCCAACTTAAAAGTTAAGGTCTAGAATAAAATGCTACTGTCTCTCTTTTTACCTAATTGAGTTCTTGGCTTCTATGGTAATGATAAGGTTCTAATTTGTGTATCTTCTGAAAGAATAAATGATCTAGTTCAGATTCATATATTAGCATTGAGCTAATATATCTCCCAACTAAAAATATAGAGAAATTTTGAACAGAATATGATAGAGATTTATCTACAATGACATTACTGGAATATTTAACATAACTATCAGACACTAACTGATAGATGAAGGAGACAACAAAATGAATAAGCATATAGAATATTTGAATGAAATTTTACAACTTGACCTAAAATTTAGTACCCTGCACCCAACAAATAAAGGTATTAAATTATTTGCTAAAACCCATTTACCATTTGGAGACAAAAGAAGTCTTAAGAAATTCCATATTCACAATTATGTCCTACACAAACAAAATTCTCTACATAAGGCTCTTGAATTTAACAATAAAAGAGTAGTCAGTCAAATAAAAGACTCCTCATATATGGAAACTAAAATACTTACTCAAGTCACACGTGAATTAAAGAGAAAGTCAGAATGAAAACAATGTGTATATATATATATTACAAAATGACAATGAAACCCCTCAACAGTGACACTTGCGAAAGGTGAGTAAACAATGCTTAAAAGTAACTTTACAGTTTTTTTATGTGCTTATTTTTAAATAGTTTTCAAAAATAAGTTAAGGGTTCAAATTAAAAAAAAATAAGTATAGAGCATGCTTAAGGGAAGAGGTTGGAAGGAAATAATAAAGAGCAAAAAATAGCAAAATAGAAAAAATAACACAAACCGGTACTTTCAAAAGCTAAACAAAATTGACAAACCCATTGCAAGCTGATCAAGGGAAAAAGTAGAAATATTCACATAAACAAAATGAAGAAAGAAAAGGGGAATGCAACTAGAGGTAGAATGGAGATTTAAAATATAAGAGAATGGTGTAAATAATTTTATGCCAATACAGTTTTAAACTTAGAACAATATAATTTTCTGGAAAAGCACATTCCCAGATTGGTTCATGACATAGAAAACCTAATTAAACCAACAATTATTTTGAAATGAAATTAAATAAGAAATAAAACTTCCTCCTCACTAAACCCACAATATCAGTTGCAGTTTACAGGAAAAGATAATATCCATCTTATACAAACATGGGCAAAAATAGAAAAAGAAATAGATTCCATTATTCCTAAGAAACTAATAAAAATATGATACCAAAACAGAAAATTTCAGCACACTTGATGGAAATTATAAGCAAATCTAACTTACGGTGATAGATGCAAAAATCTAAATGATTTATTACAAAATACAATTCAGCTATGTATTAAAAACTCATAATTAACAAATAAATAAAAGTGTATTCTGAAAATTCAGGGATGGTTCAATGGTATATATCTTCAATATTATGAAACCTGCCGTAATAAGAGATTAAAATGGTAAAACCAACAAAAGTAGGGAAAAAAGCATTCAATGAAATTAAAAACTCATTTATGATTAGTTTATCTACTAATTCCTATATCAAATATCATATTTCACAGTAAAACTTTAGAGGCCTTCCGACATCTATTTTTTTACTATTACTCTTACTACACAACATTTTAATGAAGATCCTAGCCACTGCAGTTGCTCCACAAGTAAGAGGTATAAACACTGGAAATAAAAAGAAAAAAGTGTTGTTTCTCACAGAAAACATGACTGTCCATGCAGAAAATTCAAGGCAGCTACAAACTCTTAAGACCAACAGCAAAATTTCTGTATATAAGGTAAACCATAAAAAAATGACGTTCCCATAATTCAACAATAACTAAATGGAAAATTAGAGAATAAAAAAGAATAAATATTTCATCTAGGATAACTAAATTTTTCAAGTACCAAGAAACATCCCTATTGTACAACATTTTCGAGATATTTAAGTATGCAGTTGAAAGACAAAAAGATGATATGATTGAATGTAGAGCCACACTATCTTGTGGTGGTAAACACAATAGCAAAAGATGTCTGTTTGCTTCTGATTAATTTATAAATTCAATGCAGTTACAATAAATATCCTGACATGCAGAATTTGGCATTAGCTGAAACTTATATGGAAGAGGAAATGACCCAAAGACAATTTAAAAAAATAAAAGGATAAGTGTAAAAACTGGTTCTTTTCCTACCAAATAGCAAGAATTATTATTTAAACATATGTTAATCAAAACCCTGGGGTAATGAGAAAGAGGTAGACAAAAGGTTAATGGAATACAATAGAAAGCCTAGAAAGATGATAAAGACATAAATAGATACAGATATACAGATGGATGAAAAATTGATGTTTCATAAAAATGACATTCAAGTTAGTGGGAAAATACTTGCTTATTGTAGAAGATGCTTTCATATCTGTATGAAAAATAAAATCCAGTCATTATTACTCCAGTTACAAAAGAAGTTTTCCAGATGGATTGAAGTCCTGAACGAGAAGCGCAAATCAATACAATTTTTAGAAGAAACTAAGAGAAAATAATTTCTGTCTTTATGGTAAGGAAGAAATACTAATCAAGATGCAAAGTACCATATCCTATGAAGAAAAAATAAACTTTACTATGTTAAAAATTTTCAGTTTTAAATGCCAAAAGAAACCATAAACAATGTGAAAAGACAAGCCCTGGACATGGAGATGATGTCTGCAGTATGTACAGCCAACAAAGAAATATTGTCCAGAAAATCTTTTCTTTTTAAATACTTGACTATCAGATGGGTATTTAAAAAGAATGACCAAATAATACCAAACCTATCAGAAGATCTAGAAAATATCCTCTCTCATACACTTCTGAGGAAATTTTAAATTGGTGCAACCACTTTGGAGACTAATATGGCATTATCTAGTGAATTTCAACTGTGTATCTTAGGAATTCTACCTCTATGTATATATCTTACATATATATACTCCACTTTAGAAAACGTCGACTTCAATTCCACTCCAAAGAATTCACACTGATAAAGTTCCAAGGAGGCTTCAAGGAAGATGGCAGATTAGGAGAGACAGAGCAAAATTCTCCTCTGTGAAAAACACTAGATAAAGGGCAGAAAGTGCTCCAAAACAGTAGTTTCAGGGTTCCACCGGCTGGACAGGGACTTCTACACCCATAGTGAGTGTGTACTTGGAGAAAGAGCGAGACTGCATGTAACACCAGTGAGTATTCAGCCCAGAATGCTGCTGGGGAACGGGCAATTGGAGCCAGCTGACGACCACTGAGGAGAGCAGTCTTCCACATCCCCAGGCACCCTCCTCAGCACTTGTCTTGGGTGATTAAACCTTTGCAGACCTGCGGCCAGCAGCCCCTGTGCCAGGGACTGCCAGTTTGAGCAGGCAGACTAGTGCAGAAGGAGGCAGGTTTCCATGCCCTGTGCAGCCATCTTTGCAGTTGGCTGGGAGATAACCCTTCACAGCCCTGTGGCCGAGAACTTCCTTGAGGGAATTTGGGATTTGGCAGGTTTGTGACAGTGTCCATTCATAGTCCATGGAAGCCCATGGTGTCCATTGCCTAGAGCCAACATCATTACATGAAAGTGCCGGCAGCCCTCCCCAAATCCCAGGAACTCATGGGTGCATGGCTCACAGAGACTGTGGGGCATTTGAGATGGAAAGTGAGCCACACAGCTCTGCAGCCCCAGATAACTCCACCCACAGCCCAGGGAATGACCAGGACCACTGTGTCCTGGAGCGAACTCCCTGACAAACTGCACAGGGCATGCCCCACACCCACAGGACACACGGAAAATTGTTGCACTGATTGGACTTCCACATGGTTTGTACCCTCACTCAGTGCATAGATGAAGGTGGGGAGAACTGGCTTGAGGGTAAGAGTGGCTCAGGAGTGCCATATGCTGGTAGGTCAGGGAAAGTACACTCCACCAAGCTGTAGCTCTGCCAAATTGCAGATAAATGTTCAAATAATCCTGCATACCCTAAAAGAACCCTATCAAGATTAGCAAATGCCAAGATACCAAAACAACAGAAAATTTTAAGGCATATGAAGAAACCAGAAGATATGGATAACCCAAATGTCCAAAATAAAAAGCCAGAGAAGACACAGAACTTGGAGCAATTAATCAAAGAAGTACTCACAAACATCAATATTATGGCTCAGGATATAAAAAACATAAAGAAGACCCTAGAAGAGCATAAAGAAGAATTTGCAAGAGTAAATAAAAAAATAGCAAATCTTCTGGAAATAAAAGATACTGTTGATCAAAATAAAAATATTCTTGAGACACATAACAGCAGATTTGAAGACGCAGAGGAACCAATTAGCAAACTTAAGGACAGGCTGTTGGAATGTGAAAGCACAAAAAATTGAAAAATGTTAAATGGATCTCAGCGAAATGATGGACAGCATGAAGCACACAAATATAAGATTCACTGGTGTTCCACAAGGGGAAGAGAAAGGGGCTAGGAAGAGTATTCAATGACAATGTTGGGGAAAACTTCCCAACCCTTCTATGCAAATTAAAAATGCCCAATGAACTCCAAATAGAATAAATCCAAATAAACACGCTCTGAGAAATATTCTGATCAGATTTTCAAATGCCGAAGAGGAGAAAGTTCTGAAAGCTGCAACAGAGAAGCGATTCACCACATACAAAGGTAACAACCTAAGACTAAGAAATGACTACTCAGCGGGCACCATGGAGAGGAGAAGACAGTGGTATGACATATTTAAAATTGTTGAAAGAGGAAAATTGCTAGCCAAAATTTCTTTAGCCAGCAAAGCTCTCCCTCAAAACTGAGTGAGAGCTGAATATTTTCATGGAAAAACAAATACTGAGAGAATCTGTTAACAAGAGACCTGCCCTGCAAGAAATACTAAAGGGAGCACAACCAACTGAGAAAAAAAAAGACAGGAGAGCAAGCCCTGGAGAAGGGCAAAGAACTGAAGACTTTTAGTAAGGGTAACTTAAAGGAAATAAAGACAAAGAGAGGGAAAAATAGATCTGACAAATAAAAACCAAAGGATAAGATGGCTGACTCAAGAACTGCCGTCACAGTAATAATACTGAATGTGAATGGATTAAACTCCCCAATTAAAAGATACAGATTGGCAGAATGGATTGAAAAATATGAACCACTAATGTGCTATTTACAAGAGACTCATCTTAGACCTAGTGACACAAAGAGATTGAAAGTGAAAGGATGGAAAAAAATATTCCATGCAAGCTACAGACAAAAGAAAGCAGGGTAGCATACTAATTTCAGATAAAATACTTTAAATTCAAGGATGTCTTAAGAGACAAAGAAGGACACTATATACTAATAAAAGGGACAACTCACCAAGAATGAATAACAATCATAAATGCTTATACTCCCAATCAAGGTGCTCCAAAGTACATGAACAAACATTGGTGAAAATGAAGGAAGCAAAAGATTTTTCCACAATAATTATGGGATACTTAAATACACCACTCCCTCCTATAGATATATCAACCAGAGAGAGGAACAATAAGAAAACTGAGAACCTGGAAAAATTGGAACATCATGATTCACAACTGGACTTAATGGACATATGCAGACTTCATCACCCAACAACTGCAGAATGCACATGCTTTTGAAGTGCAACACTGACCATATACTGGGGCTAAAGTAAATCTCAACAAATTTCACAGGATTGAAATGTCATAGGATATATCCTCTGGACCAAAAAGAATTAAGCTAGGTATCAATAACAACAAGTATAGCCAAAAAAATATCTCATATGTTTGGAAATTAAGCAATACAATTCTAAATAACCCATGGGTCCTAGAAGGAATTACAAAGGATACTAGAAAATATTTTAAACTGAATGATAATGAAAATACTACATATAAAACTTGGGGGATGCAGCTAAAGCCATTGTTAGAGTAAAATGCTACCCGTGAAGTCATATGTATGAAAAGAAGCAATGCTGTTGATCAATGATCTAAGGATTCACCTCTAAAAATTAAGGGAAAAAAACTAACAAATTAAATCCCAAGAAAGTAGAAAAAAGGAGGTAATAAACAGCAGAAGTATTGAAATAGAAAACAACTGTTCAATAAAGAGGAACTAAGTCAAAAGTAGCCTTTGAAAAGACAAACAACATAAATAAACCTCTGGCAAAATGAATCAAGAAAAAGTGGAAAACCTCAAATTATAAACAATATTCAAGAGGACATGGCTACAGAAATTTCAGATGAGAGATATTATGAACAACTTTATGTTAATAAATAGAATATGTAAAAACATGAATATGTGTTTAAAATTAATCACTAATTAAATTAACAGACTTCCCACAAATAAAATTCCAGGCTCAGGAATTTTGTTCAAAGATTTAAGGAAGAAACAATATATGCCTTTCACAAATTCTTCCTGAGTGTAGGGACAAAAAAAGAATTCTCCAACAATGCGGTCAACATTTCAATGATACCAAACCCTGACAATTTCACACCAATCTCTTCACATGAATATAGATACAAAAATCCTATGTAAGACACCGGCATATCAAATTCTGTAAAATGTAAAATGAATAATATATAAAATGAATAATACAGCATAACCAAGTGGGTTTCTTCAGTGAACAAAGGATTAACATTAGAGAAATCAATCAATTTAATTCACTCATTTCACAGAATAAAGGACTATCATAATAGACACAGGAAAAACATTTGTCAATTTCAAAAGAATACTAAAGATGTTACTCATGATTTTAAAAATCATTGGACCGCTAGGAATAAAACAGACTTTCCTTAATCTGATAAAGGGTGTCTATAAGAAGACTACACAAATATAATACTTAATGACAAATTAATGAAAATTTTCTCTTGAGATTAGGAAAGAGACAAGCAAGCCTGCTATCACTTCTTGTATTTAACATTTTGCTAGTTAAATACACTTCTTGTATTTAACATATTGCTCAAGTGCAATAAGGCAAAAAATTAAGTTAAATAAGGACTGGAAGGAAAAATACAAGATGTTATTATTTATAGATTGGCATGATTGTGTAAGTGGAAAATACCAAACAATAACAGATGCACTACTAGAATTAATACAAGAATTTAGAATAGTGACTGCATTAAAAAATCAATTGTATTTCTATGCCAGCAACAATCAATTAGAAAACGAAATTTTAAAATTAGAGACTTTACAATAGCATCATAAAACAACAAAAACCTAGGAACACCTGAAACTATCAAACTCCAACCCAGTAGCCTTGACTCTTGCAGACGATTCTGTAACAATGTAGATTACAAGGGGTGACAGTGTGATTGTGTAAACCTTGTGGATAACACTCCCTTTGTCCAGTGTATGGATGGATGAGTGGAAAAATGGGGACAAAACCCAAATGAAAAATAGGGTGGGATGGGGAGGTGATTTGGATGTTCTTTTCTTATTTTTATTTTTTATTCTGATTCTGATTCTTTCTGGTGTAAGGAAAATGTTCAAAAATAGATTGGGGTGAAGTGCACAGCTATATGATGGTACTGTGAACAGCTGATTTTACACCATAGATGATTGTATGGTATGTGAATATATCTCAATAAAATTGAATTAAAAGAAAACCTAGGAACAAATGTAAGGAAAAGTATGAAAGAACTCTACACACTAAGCTATAAAATATTACTGAAACTGAAGAAGACCTAAATAAATAAAAAAAGTATACCATGCCACCCTCATGGGTGATGTAGATACTTTTGTCCCCTAACTGATGTATCAATCTGCAATCCCAATTGAAATTCCAGGAATGGGTGTGTGTGTGTAAATTGGCAAGATAATTCTAAAATTTATAATGGAGAAATCCCAAGACCCAAAACAAGCCAAGGCAATCCTGCATAAGAAAAACAAAGTTAGAAGGTCACTCATAAGTATCATGCTTATTATAAAACTACATTGATAGTATGGTATCACTGCAAGAATAGATAAATAGCCAATAGAAAATAACAGAGAGTCTAGAAATTGACTCAGAAATATATTGTTACTTGACTTATGATAAAGTCGGCATTGCAACATTGTGCAAAAATTGTGGCCTTTATAATAAATGGGAAAAATTTATTACTGAATTACCTCACACCACACACCAATATCAGTTTAAAAAGAATCAAGAGGCAAAATAATAAAATGTCCAGATAAAAAAAGTTGGAGGATATCTACATGACCTTGTGATAGACAGCAATTTCTTAAACAAGAAAAGGTTGATGAATTAGGCAACATGAAAAAGAAACAAAACAGTAATTTCATCACCAGAAACAAGAAGAGAGTAAAATGTCAAGCCAAAGATTGGTAGAAGATATTTGAAATACATATAAGATCAAAGGGCTTGTATCTGAAATCTATGAAGAACTCCTACAAAATCAGTAAGAAGAAGGCAGAAAACCCAGTAGAGAAAAAGAGCAAAAGTCAAACAGGTACTAAACTAACAGGGACACCCCAATATCCAGTTAGAGTATGAAAAATGCTCAATATCATTAGTCATCAAGGAATTGCAAATTAACACCACAGTGAGTTAAGACTACATACTGGAATGGTTAAAATTAAAACAACTGATAATACCAAGTGTTGGTGAGTATGTGGAGCAACTGGACAACTCATCCACTGCTGATAGGGTGTAAATTGATACAAATACTTTCGAAAACTGTTTGGCAGTATCTACCAAAGCTGAACATCTGCATACCCTGACCCATCAATTCTATTCTTAACCATGTGTCCAACAAAAATGCATATATGTGTGCCCCACAGACATATACAAGAATGTTCATAATAATAAAAAGACAAAACAAAACCTGAGAACAATACAGAAATCAATCAGTACTAGAATGTTAAATCAATTCAAAGGAATGAAAATTAAGGAACTATGACTACCCCAAATTACATGTTTGATATGAATTTCACAAACTACTTAATGTTGAGAAAAAAGTAGCCAGACCCAAATGAGTACATTCTATATGATTCCATTCACGTGAAGTCCAAGAAAAGCAAATTAATTATGGTGTTAGTAATTGGGAGAGTTCTTACCTTTGTGGAGGCAAGGTGAGTGACTAGAAGGGAGCAAGAGGGTCCTTGTGGGAATAATGTCTGTGTTCACTTTTTGATCTGGGTGGTTACACATGTGGGCTGACTTTGTGAAAATTCACTGAGCTCTACACTTGGCTATTTTTTATCTATACTATAGTTCAAAACCTGTTACTGGAATGAAAATAATGGGCAATAATAACAGGGAAGGGTCAGAGCTAAAGCATTCTAAGGTCCTTGTGTTTTGTTCAGGAGTTACGGAGAAATATTGATTAACGTTAGCATTTTCAAGTCAAGTATACATGTCAAAATTTAAGATTAAGAATCAATAATCTCTTCCCTACTTAGGAAGCCTGGAGCAAATATATTTCTCCTTTATTGCTACATTACTCAGTCATACATTGTTTTAGAAAAATAATTGAAATCTGCACAAAAGACTCATTAATCCTTGTTTGTCAGAAAAATGAATACATAAAATAAGCAGAATCCCCCCCCCCACATTCACACACCCAAACTCCCTATAAAGAAACTTGCTACATAGGGCTAATGAGGTTCACCAGTGTAACAGTCTCAGAAGGCCAAATTTTTAAGTTTATGTTGCACAAGCATACATATTTTAGTCCTTTGCAGATCTTCAAGACTGTCTAATCCCTCCAGGAGAAAATTTCCAAAATCCAGATGCTGAATTTGGGGTGTGGCAGGATGGCTGATTTCCCTTCTGTTTGCACTGTCTTTTAAGCATATATAACACACATCAAGCTCCCCTTGACTTGTTTGTGAAGGAATGTAGAATAGGCAAAGTAGATTCTGGAACAGTTATTAACCCACTTTTTCATTTTGTGAAGTCACTATAGTGGGGAAAATCTAGATATATGAGCTGTTTCAAGCAAAGGAAGCCACAATGACCTTTTTGGAGTTACTGAAACAAAGAATTCAGATTAAGGCAGAAAAAGATCTAAAATATAAACAATTTATTTTATGTTGTGTTACAACTGAAGCTATTAATATTAAGTAATTAACAATTTATTAGCTATCACTATTCCCTACTTTGGCCATATTTTATGACATTCCTCAATTATTTAAAACCCTTTTCCCCAATTGTGATGTTCACACAATGCTGCCTGAAGGTCACGTCCGTAGGATAGACTCTTATCGTAAAATAATTTAACAGCAAGAGAGTTCTTATCTCTTTACAAACAAAAGGAAGGCACAACAGAGAAGTCTGTCAATTAAGAGAGACAGCAGAGTCCAGTCCAATTTAATCTTTACTTGGGACATTTGCTTCATTCCGATTAGTTTACCTATCCAAAGCTATTTCTTGGTTCACCAGGTTATAAATTCACCTTTAAGATCACAGTCTGAAGTATTTACAGATCCCATCTGAACTGAATAATAACACTTCTGTATTTTAAGTATTTTAATCAAAGTGATTAGCTTTATATTTTTCCCTAATAAAAGCTGATTCCCTTATTAAAGAGAGACTCCTTTCCAGTTTCATATTTTTCTTTTCTTAAAAAGAGCATTTCCACATGCATCTGCCCCCCTGCCCCTTGTTGCTTTTAAATACCATCTTCCTTTAAATTTGACTCTGCAGTGACTCTGCAGATGTCAAACCACAAATATCTTCTGAACTATTTACAATGTATGCATAACATTTTTTTTTCAATTAAAGCACTTTCTTTTTTAGAGCCCTAATAGATTATTAAGGGCACACGACCAATATTTAGTCATTTTGATAATGAATAGTAAGTAGAAAGAGGTATATCATTTTGATGTTGGTTAACCTTTCTTTGACATTTACCTCCAACCTGGAATGGTAAAATCTTTTTAGCTTAGAAATGAAATATAGTAATTATATTAGCAAATCCAGGAAGATCAATATAGTAGCTTGTAACTATCAGGGTGATATTTTTAGATTTAAATTTTTAGTGGTTATTATTTTCATATGTCTGTCTATCTCTGACAACAAAAGAGCAGTCTGTGCTTTATAGCTGTATGCCTTGATTTTGTTCTCGAAGTGGTCCAGGTCAAATATTATTTGTGGTGTCAGCGACCACCAGGAACATACCTATAGTTGAACAAAGCTGTGTTTGCTGGCTCACTGTAATGAGGAAGACAGTGCAACACTGGAAACCATGAGACATCTCAGTGAGAGCATATCAGAAGGGACTTGTTACAGGATGTGGGCCTGTGTTGGGTGATTTGGGGGTAGGTTGAAGGAAGCATATTTTTCTCTAGATTGGCTACCCTCAGAAGGAAAGGAAAAATCTATGATTGGGTATCTTAATTTTTATCTACAAAGTAGGGATTCTAAAGGACAGGCTTTGGGCTGGTAGAGGATACATACAAATTTAATTTTTATCGCTGGAACATGATACATGAAACAGATGCAAGGAACTCTTGGTGAGTGTGGCAGGCATGTCAAGGGGAGTGGAGGGAACGAACAATGATTTAGCACTGGAGAGCATGGGAACCTATTATTGGATCAGTGTTGGAAGGACCTGGAATGGACCCATCCAGTGAGTTTGAAGTCATATCCTTTCTGCTGAATCTTTTTTTTTTTTTTTGAAAACTGAACATCATCTCTTAGTATAAAAATGATATTAGATAACAAATAAGAATTAATTTTCTTGAGTATGATCATGGCATTTTTGTTATATGTATTCTAAGTCTTTGCAGTTTTTCTGGAAAAGCAAATGGAACACTTATTGCACGGAAAGTTCTATACCTCCACATCAATCTTTCATGGAAAGGCAAGCTTTATTTCAAAGCAACCTGAAAAGAGCACTTAGAGGGACCACAACTACAAACTGGTAGAAGGGAGCACAGTTTCATGTCTAATTGTCAAGACCTCAGTTGAAAATCACACCAATCAATAGGAACTGATTATCCAACACTTACTCAGTTTCCATTTCAAGTGAAAACTAAAAAGGTAGGCTTGAAGCTACCTTCAGTGTCTTTGTTTCTTAAACATGTTCCAATTTCAGGACAGAGGACACTATTGACAGATCTGCTAAATTTTTAAATTCAGTTTTATTGAGATATATTCACAAACCATATAATCATCCACAGTGTACAACTGTTCACAGTACCATTATATAGTTGTGCACTCATCACCACCATCAATTTTTGAACATTTTCATTTCCACAAAAAAATAAGAATAAAAATTAAAGTTAAAAAAACACCCAAAACATCCTGAGCCCCCTATTATTCATTTACATTTTGTCTTCATTTTTCTACTCATCTGTCCATACACTGGATAAACGGAGTGGGAGCCACAGCTTTTCACAATTACACTGTCACCCCTTGTAAACAATATAGTTACGAAATCATCATCAAGAATCAAGGCCACTGGGTTGTAGTTCAACAGTTTCAGGTATTTCCTTCTAGCTATTCCAATACACTAAAAACTAAAAAGGGATATCTTGTATAGTGTATAAGAATGCCTTCCAGAGTGATCTCTCGACTCCATTTGAAATCTCCCAGACACTGAAAATTTATTTTGCATCATTTCACTTCCCCCTTTTGGTCAAGATTTTCTCAATCCCATGATGCCAGGTCCCCAGGAGTCATGTCCCACATTGCCAGGGAAATGTACACCCCTGGGAGTCATGTTCCACGAGGGGGAAGGGCAGTGAATCTACCTGCTGAGTTGTCTTAGAGACAGAGGCCACATCTGAGCAAAAGAGGTTCTCTGGGGGTGACTCTTAGGCACAATTTTAAGTAGGCTTAGCCTCTACTTTGCAGTAACAAACTTCATAAGGGCATGCCCCAAGATCGAGGGCTCAGCCTTCTAAATTGGCAGTCCCCAGTGCTTGTAAGAATATCATTAATTCCCCAGGTGGGGAAGTTTAATATTTCTACATTTTCCCCCAGCCCCTCAAGGGGGCTATGCAAATACAGTTTTATTCTCTGCCTAAATTACTCTGGGATGTATCAGGGCTTCACACTAACCTGTACAAACCATCAGATTTCACTCCCTATTCAAGGTTGCATGTAATTATGGTGTTCAAATAAACTGACTATACAAGCTGAATTATATAGTGTTAGATTGTGCACCTAATAAACATCTCTTCCTTTGGTCTCACACAGAAGTTGAAGTTTTAAAACTCCGTCACTATTATTCTTTACCCTAGTCTGATTTACTTTAGTCCTAACCACGTCCACTTTGTTCACATCTCTAATTGAACTCTGAACTCTTTTTCAGACTCTTTAACATTTGCTGTATGGGGTAATGCTGACATTCATAGCTACTGGACTCTGGCTCTGTGTCTCAGGTATCACACAGATACCAAAAGTTCCAGAGACTGACCAGGTTATACACAAAGAGCTCAGCATCTCAGAATTTCGAGATAACCATTACAACTCAGAAACAGATGTAACTGCTGTAGGAGTTTACAATCTAGGAACATTTACAATAAGCCTTCCTCTGATAACCTATGCTCTCAGACTCAGTTTTCAGAGTTAGCACATGATAGTCCATATTTGTCAGGCATGATAATGCTTGTCTTTTCATATCTGGTTTATTTCACTCAATATACTGTCCTCAGTGTCCACTCACCTAGTTGCATAACTCACAACTTCATTCCTTCTTGTAGCAGCTCAATAATCCCTTGTATGTTGTGCTGGTTTGGATATATTATGTCCCCCAAAGCCATATTCTTTAATGCAATCTTGTGCAGGCAGACTGATTAATCTTTTTTATTAGGGTGTGACCTCTTGATTGAATATTTCCATGGAGATTCGTCCCAGCCCATTCAGGGTAGGTCTTAATTAGTTTACTGGAGTCCTATAAAAGAGCTCACAAATAGAAGGAGCTCAGAACAGCTGAGAGGGGCATTTTGGAGAAAAGCTAAGAGCTCACACTTGGAGATGCTTGGAGACATTTGGAGATGCTAGCCTAGAGTTTGCTCCGGAGAACTAAGACAGGACCCCAGATGCTCAGATGCAAAGGAGCTGAAGAAGCTAAGAGAGACAAGTCCAGAGACATTTTGGAGAAAGCCATTTTGGAAACCAGAACCCCAGAGCAAAGAATCAGTAGATGCCAGCCACGTGCCTTCCCAGCTACGGAGGTTTTCCAGCGCCATCAGCTGTTCTTCAGTAAAGGTATCCTATTATTGATGCCTTAGTTTGGACATTTTTATGGCCTTAGAACTGTAACTTTGTAACCAAATAAACCCCCTTTATTTTGCATAACGACAGCATTAGCAAACCCGAACATATGTATATACCGCAGTTCATCATTCTGTTCGTCAGTTGATGTACCCTTAGGCCACCTCCATCCACTGCAAATCGTGAATACTGCCGCCATAAACCCCATGGTGCAAATGTCCATTTGTATCCCTCTTTTCAGTTCTTCCAAGTATATACCCAATAACAGGGTGGTAGGACAATATGGCAACCCCATGCTTAGCTTCTTATGGAACCACCACACTGCCCTCCAGATGGGCTGCACCATTCTACTTCCCCATCAACAGTGATTAGGTACATTCCTTTCTCCACATTTTCTCCAGCACTTGTATTCCTCTGTTTATTTTTTAGATGCTTTTATTCACACACCATATATTCCCTCCTAAGTAAACAATCAATGGTTCCCTGTATAATCACATAGTTATGCATTCACAACATCTATATGAGGACATTTCCATTTCTTCCACAAAGAAAAAGGAAGAGGAAGAAAAAATGATAACTAAAAAGTAACAAAAGAAAAAATTAAATGAAAATAAAATACAATGAAAAGGTCAGACAACTACACCAATGCCAAGAATCCCATCCCCCTCCCTTGTATTCCCCTCTTAAAGACAAACAGTTAGCTTTGGTATATTGCCTTTGTTACAATTAATGGAAGCATGTTACAGTGCTACTGTTAACTATAGACTCTAGTTTGCATTGATTGTATTTTTACCCAACATCATCCCATTTTCAGTACCTTGCAAAGTTGACATTTATTTGTTCTCCCTCATGTAAAAACGTTCTTATATTTGTACATTTAATCACAATCACTGACCACTCTAGGTTTCACTAAGTTATGATGTCCCAGTATTTATCTTGTAGTTTTCCTTCTGATGCCCTGCATGCCCCAACCTTCCTCTTTCAACCTTACTCACAGTCATCTTTGTTCAGTGTACTTACAATATTGTGCTACCATCACCCACTATTGTGCTATCCATTTCTAGATCTACACAATCAATCTTGTTGAACATTCTGTACTCCTTCAGCATCAAATGACTGATCTTTACCCTCTTTCTATCTCCTGGTATCTTCATTTCTACATGCTTCTCCAAACCTCTCTCTCCGGTCTTTTCCTATCTGTCTGCAGCACTCCCTTTAGTACTTCTTGTAGAGGAGGTCTCCTGTTCACAAACTCTCTCAGTGTCTGATTATCTGTAAATATTTTAAACTCTCCCTCATATTTGAAGGACAGTCTTGCTGGATATAGGATTCTTGGTTGGCATTTTTCTCTTTCAGAATCTTGAATATATCATACCACACTGCCTTCTCACCTCCATGGTTTCTACTGAGAAATCTGCACTTAGTCTTACTGAGCTTCCCTTGTATGTGATGGATTTATTTCTCTTGCTGCTTTCAGAATTCTCTTTGTGTTTCACATTTGACAATCTGATTAATAAGTGTCTTGAAGTAGGTCTATTTGGATCAATTCTGTTTGGGGTATGCTGCACTTCTTGGACCTGCAATTTTATGTCTTTCGTAAGAGTTGGGAAACTTTCATTGATTATTTCCTCTATTATTCTTTCTACCCCCTTTCCCTTCTCTTCTCCTTCTGGGACACCTATAACACATATATTCATGTACTTCATGATGTCCTTCAGTTCCCTGAGACCCTGATCATATTTTTCCATTCCTTTTCCTATCTGTTCTTCTGTGTGTAGCATTTTAGTCCTCTAGTTCAGTAATCCTTTCTTCTGCCTCTCCAAGTCTGCTGTTGTATGTCTCCACTGTGTTTTTCATCTCTTCTATTGTGCCTTTCATTCCCATAAGTCTGCCATTTGTTTTTATCAAGCTTACAAAACCTTCCTTATGGTCACCCAGTGTCTTCTTTATATCCTTCATCTCTTTTGTCACATTTTCTTTTAACTCGTTGATTTGATTTAGAAGATTTGTTTGAACATCTTTAACTAGTTGTTTCATCTCTTGAATCTCAGTTGAGGTGTTACATTTTTCCTTTGACTGGGCCATGTCTCCATGTTTCCTGGTATGGTTTGTGATTTTTTGCTGTCTAGGCATCTGATTTTCTTGATCAGTTTATTCTGGAGGTTGTTTTCTCTCTTTTGCCTTGGGTTTTCTTGTTAATTTTCTTTGATCTCTATTTCTTTGTTTCTCTTGCTGGCCAATTGTCAGATTGGCTCTGCTCTCCACCCCTGTCTTCTCCCAAGATCAGGCACCCACTGTGGCTTGCCACAGAGATAGGACGTAGGTACTGGGCACCCCAGTAAGTTCACTGTGTGTGGTAATATAGATTTGCTGGCCTCCAGTGGTGTTCTGTTTTCTGCTGGTCAGCAAGACCTGGGTTTGTTTCAGAGCCCCACTTTGACAGTTCAATTGACAGTATTTCTCAGTCAACACTGGGCTGGGTTTCTGTGCAGGGCATGTAGACCAGCTCCCATGTTCCTAGTAAAGGGTCTGGGTTCCTTGCACTTTCCAGACTGTCCAGCAGATGGTGCTTTCAGTAACTTAATTGTCCTCAGAGGCTGCTTTGCCTCTGAGCCCAGGCTTTGTATGACCCTGCAAGGCTTGAACTGTGGGATTCCTATGCCTTCACTTCACCAGCCAAAATCTGGCTTGATGTGGGGCTACACCTGTGGCAGAGGACTCCCTCAGCTGACCCAGTACTCCAGCCATCCCCAGGGCAAGGAAACAGCTGCCAGCTGCTGCTTCCCTCAAGGCTGGGAAAAGGGTTTTCAGACCCAGGGCTGTGAATATGGTCTCTGTCTATGTTTTCTCAGTCTCTTTATCCTTCACTGACCTGGGCTTTGAATTGTCCTCCCCTGTCCCCTAGGTCTTCAAACAGTGGGGGTGTGTCTCATTGCTATGACAGATTTTAAAATCTGTGTCCCTGGTGGGAGGGGTCCCGTCTGCTGTTTCTGTGTCTTTCCCACACAGAGTCCAAGTGAGGCAGAGAGGAGAGGACCAACTGCTCTGGGACAGAAGATTCCTACCTAATATTTCTTCTCTTTCTTCAATTTGGCATCTGCAGGGTCCTTCTGCAGTCTATATCCTTCACCAGACTTTCAAACAATTCAGAATTGTCCTTTTTTGTTGTTGTATCTCTGGAGAGGATTTTCAGTAGCTATTTATGTTGCCATGTTGATGAAGTCACCCCTAAATTATTAAAATAAATATTTGCATTGAGAATGAAGTTAATTTAGTAGCTTTCTTCACATTTGCACATTTTATAAGAATCACAGAGGTTTCATTCATGTTTTAAGCAGTTGAGTTGGTAAAGATCCTGTCTCCATTTCATAGAGATAGATTATATTCAATCACACCTCAAAACAGCCAACTAGAAGATTAATCCACTGTTTCTGACATGCTTGTTGGGCTGGCATCTGCAATGGTAGCGAAATAAATGAGATTTCTGTGTAATGCATGCTAGTACTGGATGCATTCATTCAGCCGGTCCTTGTTCTGATACTCCATGGTAACAGTGAATCAGCAAGTCATTCTTCTCCAGGAGCCACTGGATAGTCTCTTGATTGACTTCCACTTTGCCCCACAGCCAGTCCAGTATAAAGGCCACTGACATCTGGACAGCTTGGTCTGAACCTGGCCTCAGGCACTACAGGTGATCACACATCTCTCCTGGAGATGCTCTGCTGAATCTTGAAGTGTACCCTGTCTCCAGGCTGTAGCCCTTAGCATCTATTCTTGTGGCCATGAATTGCATGTCTTGTTAAGAGCCACTAATATTTGTAATAGTGTACAAAACATCATCTAATGTATGAATATGTTTTAGATGGCCACTGCAAGGCAGTGGAAAATCTATGATCATACCTTTTAACATTCATTTCTCTGTTGATTATAGATCTCATGCTCAGAAGCACTACCAACTGTAATTATTAGTTGCTGCTCATGCTTCAGTGCCACAGTTTGACAACTGGGAGCCCCTTTAAGATTGCTCCCTTTACCACTACCCCAGAACTTTTGAAAGGACCCTTACTTTCATACAACAAAATAATCCTGGCTCTATTTTTTCTAGTACATTACTAGAGTCTACTAAATCATTCTTATTCTACTAAGAAATATGACTGCCACACATGATGCTAACTATATATGTAGTTGGAATATGAGCAAATCCAGAAAGTGCAGTTTCTATTCAGTATGTTTGTCATTAATGTTGTCTTCATTTGATTGTGGTTTTCAACTGCTCTAATCCTTGTATTACATTTATAAATACTGTTAATTTAGCTTCATCACTATTAACTTAGTTTGGGAATGGTTGTTTGTTTACCTTACAATGAGTAGAGCTATATATTTGAATCAGCAGTTTTTCCTATATGTAATTTTCCAATAACTAAGATTAAGATACGCATGCACTGAAGTACAAATATAAATTAACTATTCCCTCATTTCTTGAGCAGCTGGATTCCTAAAATTCAAAAATATGCAGGGACTCTTTATTGATGATCCTTATTGGTTTTTAACATAAAAGCCATGTTTAAAAACTTACATTTTTTGAAAAGTTAATAAGTGACTCATATGTTACCAACAATAATTTCACTGTACGTTGTTTATTTTGTTTCTCTACAATTCTTGATTATGATGGAACTCTCAAGGACTGCTCTTAGTGAAGTCTTTCTCAACTGGAAACTCATATTAGAAATGCCAGACCATCTTGGTTGATTTTATTTTACAAAATATGCACATCACTTCTCCACCAGAAATTCTTATAGGATAGGGATATGCGTATTATTAAATCTTCCTCCCTTTGTTGCCCTTTCCTACCTCACTTTTCTTTCTCAACTCCCGACCTTTAGAATCACCACTGTTCTAGGTCTCTAGTCCCTAAAGGTTTTGAATGGCTGTTAAAAGAATGGTGTTCACTGGAAACAAAGACTCAGAAATATGTGATATCTTTATAAAGAAAAGACAGCCCATTGACCATTTCTGCACCTTCAGGCCATGGGACATTTCAGAATAACATATCTGGAGCCACAGATCAACCTTATGACTATAACATTGGCTTCTCCTTCTGAGTCAGTGTCCTTTCTAACAGGTACTGAACTATGGATCATTCATCATGGATGAAAGAAATATCCCTCTGGCTGAATGCTACCTGGACTTGTGTAACTGGAAGAAACAGGTAACAGGTTATTTTTTCCCCTCCCAGAAGTCATGTTGTGCAGGCATTAGCCTTCAGCACAAGTAAACCACCCTTTGTGTACTTTATATGCCCATACATGCAAGAGTAAAGTGGTATTATAGGCTCTCTCTTACCCTGTAATGTTAGCTATTGGGCAGAACAAACAATCACAAAATCTCAGAGGTATACACATTAAGCATCTGATTAGATTACACATCTGTAGCTCTGCTGATCCCAGCTGGGCTCACTCACAAATTGCACATCTGGGGCTGGGCTAGCATGGCTTTGCTGAACTCAGCTAGGCTCTCTCGTGTGTCTGAAGGTCAACAGGTCAGCTGGAGTTTGATCAAGGATGTGACTGCTGTCTGGGGCAACTCTGCTTCCCACTGTAGGTCTCTGAGCCGGCTCCTAATGTGTCTCATGCTTCTCCTATGGACCAGTGAACTAGCCAAGGTATGATCTCTTTATGGCAATGGCAGAGACACAAAAGGCCTCTTAAAAGGCCTACTAGGTTTGGAACTGGTACACCATCACTTCCACCTCATTTTACTGTCCAGAGTAAAGCACCTGGCCAAACCCAACTCTTTGGGGAAGAGCTGCAAAGTCACGTGACAAAAGGCATGAATGTAGGAAGGCAACGGTGTACACCTGAGGCTATCAACACCATCTACCACATATCTCTTGTGTTTTCTGAGCATAACACACATAATACACATGTAGAAGTCCCACAGTGGTCATTCCTACCCTGATTCAGAAGCCAACGAGTCAGTCAGAAAGGAAGGGTATTGAAGTGATTAGAAGCATAGGGCCAAAGCAGTAGGATCAGGATTCAAATATTTGCCTTCCCCCTTACTAATCCAGTAACTTTGAACAAGTAGATTTTGCTGAGGATCACTCTACCCAACTAAAAAAAATGATGAATGTAATAGCACCTAAGTAGAGGTTTGTTTTAGTATTGAATGAGATAATGTTTGCAAATTGTTTAGCACAGTGACATGTACTGGGTGAGAGTTCAAAGTATCATATCTGCTTTTCTTGTTCCCTCCCTCTCTTTTCCCACCTTTCCCTCTTATTTCTTCCTCTCTCTTTCCCTTTCTCTTTCTCTCTGTTCCCCACCTCTCTTTCTTTAACATAGACATCCTATTATCATGCTCCATCTCAAATCTGCTCATTTAACATAAAATACATTCATCCAGGTCTCACTCAAGTATTTTTCTCAAAAAAAACAAAACAAAACAAAAAAAAACAACACTTTCCAAAAAGAAAAATTAACAGTCATTTCCTAGGTTTGGCCCCGAGTCTGAACATACAACAGACCTCTCAGAGCTACTGAAAAAAGTCACAGGTTCTATAAGTTTAGCATAGCTCACATGTTGCTAGGAGGAAATATTGATTTTCTGTATTCCCAACCATGACCCTGCATTTGTGGTAACCATGGCAACTGTCTGTATTGTGAGGCCTTGGTAAAGCCAACGTGGTGAATTCGTAGCAAATTAGCTGGAGCAAATAGACATGGGGGATGTAATCAGCATAATTATGTATGTCCCTTGGCCATCTAATATTTAATAATCTGAAGCCTTTCTTGACGTCTTCCTCTGATCCAGAGGTTCTCAACCTTGGCTATACATTAGCATCTCCTGGGGAACTTCTAAAAATACTGATGCCAGCGGCCATCTACAGAAATACTGATTTAATTAGTTTGCGATAGAGCCCAGGTTTCAGTATTTTTTAACATCCCCGCAGATGATTCTAATGTACAACTGAGGTTGAGAATCACTGCTGTGATCAAATATACACCTTCCCATTTGTGATATTCTGAAGTAGCGACAAGCTGCCCAAAGGTAATTATAACAGTCCCTCAAGTGACTAATCAATACAAATGCATCATGAAATCTAAGAATATTTGAAATAGATACCACAGAGAAAGCCTAAGGAGCATCATGTTAGGAAGAGCAGGACAAATAAGAAACATGTCAAGATAAAAGTAGGTTGAACGTACGGCCTGGAAACACATTAGTGGAGGCAGCCTGCTGTTCTAGAAGGAGAATGAGACTAGGAATCAGAACCATGGCTCTGGCCTTAGGTAAGGCACAAAAGGACGACATGAGCTTGGGCCAGTCACTGCTGGTTCAAGTCTCTGAATCTCATTTACCTCATCTGCAAAATAAAAGGACTTGATTGGTTGATTTCTAATTCCCCTCCACTTTTAAAACCTGCAGTTTCTAAAACACGGAAGGTATGAACATACTATGCTGGGCCCCCTTCCGCAAACCAATTAAATCAGAATGGGTGGGGGGCAGTGCAGATGTCACTGAGGTGATTCTAATATCCAGCCAGGGTTGCTAGCAGTTGGACTTCAAGAACCTGCTATGCTGTGGTTTTATGTGGGATGGGAAAGAAGGAGAGAATAAATATTAAAGTCTTTCAAGAAAAAAAAAAGGATAAAATGCTGTAACAATTTTAGAGTTTAATTAAAATCCTACATTACTTTTTTCCATCTCTTTTTGCTTTTTTTCACTTTTATCATAGTCTTGGATCGTGGTTCAGCATCTGTTTTCCCTCTTTTCTCTTAAACCCAGCTTACTAAGACATTTCATTACCAATGAATATTTCATTTGAAGAAATGAGAAAGCGATCAAGAGAAGTATTACTTGGGAAATGGAACTTACATGATCTACTGCTAAGAGAGATGTCACTGAAACTGTAATGAAATGTATTTTATTTTAATTTTAGCAACTGCAAGGATGTGTAGTTTCAGTAAGTGTATATTAAAGGTAATTCACTGCAAGAATGTCAGCATCTATTAAAAAAGAAAACATAAGAAAATAGACTAAATTTAGTCAGAGAGAAGTTCAAGGCATTCATTTTATTACATAAGGTTACTGAGGGTATGACTAGCTTAACCCAATAAGAACAACAAAAACTGAGCAAATGGCCAGTGTCTGGCAGATAAACAAGAAACTTTTCCTGATACACTACATCCACCCCCAGCATCCTCCTAGTGTCGTCATTCTTCCCATTGTCCACCTTATTCAGGAGCCAGGTCTAGGAGTTATGTTTCCTGGAAATTTCATTTCCCAGAAGTCCTACGTAGAGCTGTGATGCCCAATACAGTAGACACTGGTCACATACGGCTATTTAAATTTAGATTAACTAAAACTAAAAATTTAGTTCTTCTGTCACACTGGCCAGAGTTCAAATGCTCAAAAACCACATGTGGGCTATGGGCTAAAATATTGGACAGTACAGAACATTTCCATCATCACAGAAAGTTCTATTGGACAAGGTCTGCTCTAGGGGTCTTAGTAGACATAATTCAGTCTTCTTTTAGAACCCTGCATACACAGGGATAAACTCTGTGTGTCTCATTGTTCTCCTCTACAAAATGGTTATCAAAAAATCATCAGCTCCAAAGGGTGGGTTATAGAATGCTGTTTAGGTGTCATAAAGAACAGAATTCTAAATAAAACGCCCTGTGCATGGAAAACAACTATGTTATAAATCATAACCTGGGGGAAACTAAAACCTAATATAAGGAAGGATGGTCAGCGTGACTCCCCTGCACTGCTTGGTAAAAATATACATATGGTGGAATATTATTCAGCTGTAAAAAGGAATGAAGACCTGATGCATGTGACAACATGGATGAACCTTGAGGACATTATGCTGAGTGAAATAAGGCAGACACAAAAAGACAAATATTGTATAATCTCACTGATATGAACTAATTATTGTAAGCAAACTCTAGAGTTAGAATCTAGAATATAGGTTACCAGGGGATAGACCGGGGGTAGAGAATGGGGAACTGATGCTTAATTTGTACAGAATTTCTACTTAGGTTGATTGTGAAAGTTTGGAAAAGGATGGTGGTGATGGTAGCACATTGTTGTGAGTGTAATTAACATTGCTGAATTATACATGGGAATGTGGTTGAATGAGGATGTTTTGGGTTGTGTACACTAGTAGAATGAAAGTTAGAAGATAAAACATGAGACCGTATAACGCAGTGAACCCTGTTTTGGATGGTGGACTTGGGTCAACAGTACAAGTATAAGAACATTCTTACATGAACTATAACAAAAGTATGACAGTAATACAAGGTGTTAATAATAGGGTGGTACATGGGAAACAAATACACCTAATGTAAACTACATACTGTAGTTAATAGTACTATTTTAATAGTACAACTAAATTATAAGAAGGGTACCACACTAATGCTAAGTGTCAACAACAAGGAGAGGGGATGGTTTATGGGAACACTAGTTTTTACAGGACTTTTCTGGAAACCTACGACTTCTCTAATTAAAAAATAATTTTTAAAAAATTATGCTACGTGAAAGAAACCAGATACAAAGTACTGCATATTGCATGATTCCATTTATTAAAAATGTAAATAAAAATAAATATATAGAGGTAGAAATAGATTAGCGGTTCTTTAGGGATGGGGAAGGATAGAGGGATTGAGCAGTGACTGCTGAAGGGTATGGAGATTTTCTTTTTGGAGTAATGAAAATGTTCTAAAATTGATTGTGGTGACAAATGCACAACTCTGTGAATACCCTAAAAGACAATGATTGTATGCTTTGGATGGCGTGATGGTTAAGTTCATGTGTCAGCTTGGCCAGGTGATGGTGCCCAGGTGTCTGTTCAAGCAAGCACTGGCCTGACAGTTGCTGCAAAGACATTTGTGACTGGTTAATAAACTAGAAGACGGGTTTATTAAATCAGTCAATTGGCTGCAGCTGGGACTGATTACATCAACAAAGGGCGTGTCTTCCTCAATAAGAGAATGCAATCAGCTGAATTTAATCCAATTAGTTGAAGACTTTTAAGTGAGACAGATAGAGGACCTTCACTTCTTCGGCTAGCCAGCGAAGCACTTCCTGAGGAATTCATCAAACACCTTCATCCGAGTTGCCAGTTTGCTGCCTGAGGAGTTCATCGACACCTTCATCGGAGTTGCCAGTTTGCTGCCTGCCCTATGGAATTTGGACTTGTGTATCCCCACAGTTGCAGGAGACACTTTTATAAATCTTATATTTATAGATATCTCTTGTTGATTCTGTTTCCCTAGAGAACCCTAACTGATACAAATGGATTGTGGTAAGTGACTATATCTCAATAAAACTGCTTTAAAATATAGTTAGATAGATTTCTGTGCTTTATCCCAGAGTTACTGAATCAGAGTATTTGGGGTAGAACCTTCGACTGGGCATTTTGTCAAATCCTCTGATGATGTTTATGCATACTATTTGGAAAATGCCTTCTTAAAAAACTGAAAAACAAAAGGACTACATTTGCAGGCCTCCTCAGCATCTCACACCTTGTGGTTCCATTTTTTAATGCAATTTCATTGAGATATATTCACACACCATATAATCCATCCAGAGTATACAATCGATGGATCAGTGTCATCATATAGTTGTGTATTCATCACCATAATCAATTTCAGAATATTTTCATTACTCTCCAAAAAAATAATAAAAATATTAAAAATAAAATAAAAATTAAAAAGATCATGGTTATATTTTAATTTGACTGGTGGAATTCATCACTCCTTTGGTCATTCAGTGTTTTGCCAATCTGTTTGGGGAGTCAGAGGTCTCTCCAACAGTGAGATTACACCTAAGATCCCGCAGGGAGAGTTAAATTTCACTTTATTCCACACTGGCTTTTCCTGTGACTGGGCAGTACCATTGAGTTTTGGTAATGTTATTTAGCATATCTCTCATAAATTGCTCATTTGGGGCTTGCCAAATGATTACCTAGGAAATATTTTGCACAGTTTCTGAAAGAAGCTGTTGCAATTGCAAACAGCAGGAAAGCACAGCCATTAAAAGAGAGAGAATGCCTGTGTTTTTACAACAAAATAATTAGAAGCCATTACTGGTGCTGTTTAGATTTCAGTACCCCATCTATCTTACTTTCAGTTAGAAGCAATGTGCCCAAATAGGAAAAGTCTGGCTAAACACGAGTGCATTTCCACTGCATTGTCTTGATAAAATGTGACCCCCACTGGTAACATAATCTATGCAGTTCTCTTTAAATACAACTTTTGTCAGGTGGTACCAGTTTTTGAGATACTAATCTTTGAGTTTTTGTAGCAATTTCACAAATTTACATCCATTAATCCAGCATGATAATAGAATCTCAGAGATGGAACTTTCAAGTTTGTTAAACCCAACTTCTGTTCAATGCCTGAATCTCTTGCACAGCTTTCCCATGGAATGATGAATTATTTTCGTTTAACTAACATACTCTGGCTTTCAGCTGATGATGAAAATAGAACAAATTATTATAATTCCTTCTACTTCAAAAACACTTTCCCATGCTATACTTCCTAATTTAGACAATTCATAGACAATTCATAGTTGCTGATTCAAAGAGATTTAGCCTAATCAGGAACAGAGACTGTTTTGACTAATGGGGACACTTAAGAAAATATATCGAACTCAATGATCTATCTGTTGAGTCTCTTTGGAAACACCTCAAATGTTATTCATTAATTCAGCGTATTTAGTAAATTTCCAACTGCTACATGGAAAGATTCAAACATAAACCAGAAGCTTACAATTTAGAGAAACAAACATTTAGATGGCTCTATAATACAGACCTTAAGCATTTCCCCTTACGCTTGTTAGTGCTCATTTGCCTGTTGAAAGCAGGGGGAGAAAGCAGCATAAAGGGTACTAGTCCAGGTGTCAGGAGAGACAAATTCTAATTTTCTCCATCCAGCTTTGCCTTGTAAACACACCCAGTGGCCTTTAGCAAATCACTTAACCTGATTCAGCTGCATATTCCGTGTTCTGCCTACTTTGTGGATTTGTTTACATTTTGTTGTGTTTTAATCAATTGAGATAATGCGCAGATGGGATCAGCATCAATTTAAAAACAATTACAATGAATTTTATCATTATCTTCTATGTAACCATTTCCAGATTATTGTGTTGATGTCTGAAGAATTTTTGTTTGGTCAAAATCAAGGCTGCCATCTACTTTGTAGATGCTAAAACTAATTTGATAGATTATGGTATCTCTTCTTGGCAACCTTTATTTTTTTCATGATAGATAATAAGCTTTTGTCAATTTCTGTTGCCTTTGTCAAACTGATCAAACAACTGATTTTATGGCTTCATCCCATGAAGCTTTCTTCTGGTTTGACATTTTGCCTCCCACCATTTTAAAAGTAGCTGCTGAAACACGAGTATCAGAAGGAAAAAAAACCTATTGGATTAGTAGTTTGATTCCCTTCTGTGCAAGTGCCCTTTTCCCAGAAATATATTTTGTAATGGTTTGTTTAGTTGAGTTTCAAGCATCTCAAGAGATGGTGGATCTAGTGCTTCCTTGGCAGCATATTTCACACTCTAATAATCTTAATAGCTTTAATACCCTAGATTGTATTTTATCCTGTCTTGTTTGTATAGGTTAAATTTTTCCAAGGTCCTCTCATCACCCTAGCAATAGCAATTTTTAATGGACTCATCACTTTTTAACTGCTCAACCTTTTACCTTTTATTTTTAGTGTCTAAAATAAAACTGTGCCGGTTTGAATGTATTATGTCCCCCAGAAAAAGCCATATTCTTTGATGTAGGCTTGTGGGGCAGACGTTTTGATGCTGATTAGATTTGCTTGGAGATGTGCCCCACCCAACTGTGAATGATAACTGATGAGATGTTCCCAGGGAGGCGTGGCTCCACCCATTCCGGGTGGGCCTTGATCAGTGGAGCCATATAAAACATGCTGACTCAAAGAGACCGGACAGAGTGCAGCTGTGAGTGACGTTTTGAAGAAGAGCAAGCTTGCTAGAGAGGAACGTCCTGGGAGAAAGCCGTTTTGAAACCAGAACTTTGGAGCAGACGCCAGCCACGTGCCTTCCCAGCTAACAGAGGTTTTCCGGACGCCATTGGCCATCCTCCAGTGAAGGTACCCGATTGCTGATGTGTTACCTTGGACGTTTTGTGGCCTTAAGACTGTAACTGTGTAGTGAAATAAACCCCCGTTTGATAAAAGCCTATCCATCTCTGGTGTTTTGCATTCTGCAGCATTAGCAAACTAGAACAAAAACGTTTGGGATGAGCATTTTAGTTCATTCCACAAAGGCCTTCAATGGTTATATCCAGGATCAGTTTCAGCATGTGTTTCTCAATTTAATGTTATAACTTTCTTCCCTTGTCCTTTCCCATCAAAATTAAGTTGGTTCTCTATATTATCTAGGAGGCAGTAATTAAAACAGTACCTACAGGTTGCTTCATATTTTTATTACATACCAGGTTGCGGGCTATGCACATTTCCGGGGCTTCTCAGTCTTGGCACTAGTGACATTTTGGGCTGGGTAATTCTCTGTTGTGGGCGCTATCTGGCACATTGTAGGATGTTTAGCTGCACCCCTGGACTCTACCCACTAGGTGCCAGTAGCACCCTCCCCAGTTGTGACAATCAAAAATGTCTCCAGACATTTCCAAATGTCCCCTGGGGAGCAAAATTGCCCATCTGAGACCTACTGACATACATTATCTCATTTAATCCTTACAATATCCCTGTGAAACAAATGGCATTATACTAATTTTACAGAAGATAATAAAGCTAAAAGAGAATGAGTAATTTAGCTAGAGTTACAGGTCACAACTGGAGAAGCCAAGATTTGAGACTCTCTTCTGACCTCAAGGCTTAGCTATTCCTACTATCGATACAACTGTACTACAGTAATAATATTTTCAAAATGCATTTTAGTTTAGATTGTGCTTTCATATATTTTATCGCATGAAATTAGCAGTGGCATGGCAGAATATTTCCTTCACATTTATTTTCTAATCTATCTGAAATTTTAAATCCCTTCCATAGAGGAAAACAGTTTTGCTTTTCCTAAATTCCTCAATTTCTGTGTGAGGATCTTTTTCTGAATTATTATTATGTAGTACTTTATCATTGTCTTTTTTGAAGCTAAGAGGACTTATATAATTTATCAAGATCACAGTTTGTTTCAATCCTGGCTTCTAAAGAATTTGTGATCCCTCTCAACACTGCCTAATCCACAAATTTCATTAGTGTTTTCATCTGTTTCATCAATAAAATATTTACTATTGCAAATGGCATACTCCATTACATTTCTTTTCTCTAAATGTCTTTCTCTCTATTTGTATTTTTGCCAGTTTATAATTCATTGATTCCATATAATTCATAGCATCATTATTTTCTAGCAAGATAGGAGCAGGTACTGAGGAGAGGCAGAGGGAAAGGATAATGAAGAGGTAAACAGTATGGCAGCAGCAGCAGCCTACAAAGAGCTTGGATACCCTCATCTTCTAGAGGCACAGGCCTTAGGAGAAGCTTCCAAGCACCACAAAATGTCATTTGAATTCAGTCTTAGTCAACACAGAAGAAGGATATGAAATGCATGGTTGTAACCTAGGCTTGAGATACTTGTTTATACTTATTAACTGTGGTGACAACCTGATTTAGATCCAGGAGCCCAGCAATGGTCAAATGCTTTCAGGAGAAAAGACATAAAAGAAGGGCAAGATTTGACATTTTATTTCTTGTTTCCCTTTCCTCAGTCCATCTTTTGAAATCTAGCAATCCAGGACATGTGGGAAAAGCCAAGCAGACAAAAACACTGGATTCATTCTTAGCTTTCCCTCTGGTAGCAACAGTCCATCTTTCTTGAGGTCAACACTTCAGCCTGTAACATAATGAGAGTCAACGGGTTTTGGAGAATGTCAAATAAGCCAAAAGACAAAGTTGTAACTGTGGACCATAAAATACTGAGGAACATCCACTGAACTGCTTCAGGATTAAAGATTCTTCTTAAGGATAACCAGTATAATGCATTTGTAAGCTGTTTGGCTAAATTGAGTGTGAAATCTGCAACTGTGATAAGAAACAAAGCTTATTCAAATACTGAGGTCTGAGTCTATGGCAGAGGTTTCATCAACACTTTTCACTGGCCACCTCCGACTGTTTAATAACTAGGTTACTGGTCAAGGTTTTTTTAAAAAAATAATAACCAATGAGTTGATTGAATTCAGTCTGCTTCCTTTACCTGGTTTGCATGAGTAGGGACATTCAAGTAACTTGATCAATTGAATGGTTTGTGACAAAAGGGCACATTTCCTTGTAGTATCCGGATAATCAGGACAAAAATTTAGGGAGTGAGAGAGGTAGCTTGGTTTACCCCCTTCTAAGTTTCTGTTTACTACTTTATTATGTATGTCAACAGAACGTATATTGTTTAAAAGATTCAAAAGGGTTGAGGAAAGCACCTTGTAAACACTGTTTAATGATCAGAGGAAGTCCATTATTGAAAATACCATGGCAAACAGCTGGTTAATACTGAAAAAAAGAAGTGATAATTCCCCAGATGGTTGAATAAATATAAAATATGGCATTAATATACCAAATATTCTGGTTCTACCCTCAGGTTTTCCATTTTCAACTAATGGATGTCATACAGCTATTGATTGCCTTGAGCTATGTCTAGGATCCAATGAACTTATTATATTTCCAATTAATAGGTATCTGTGCCATTTGGATGTATTATGTTCCTCACAAAGCTATCATCTTTTTAATCCAATCATGTTGGGTGGAACATTTTGATTGTTTCCATGGAGAAGTGACATACCCAACTGTGGGTGATACCTGTGATTAAATTATTTCCATGGAGGTATTACCTGGCCCATTCAGGGTGGGTCTAAATTAGATCACTGGAGTCCTATAAGAGAGTTCACAGACAGCAAGAGCTCAAAGCAGCTGAGGGGGACTTTTGGAGAAACTGAGATGCAGACAGAAGGATGTCTGGAAATGCTAAGCTAAGAGAAACCCAGAGACATTTTGGAGAAAGCCATTTTTGATACACAACGCAGGAGCAAACAACAGACACCAGCCATGTGCCTTCTTGGCTAACAGAGGTGTTCTAGATGCCATCGGCCATTCTTCAAGTGAAGATATTTTCTTGTTGATGCCTTAATTTGGACACCTTTATGGCTTAAGACTGTGAATTTGTAACCAAATAAACACCCTTTATACAAGCCAATCCATTTCTGGTATTTTGCATAATGGCAACTTTAGCAAACTAGAACAATGTCTAACATAACTTCCTAGATAGCCACATGATTATACCACAAGTGAGAGGAGACGCCTGGAAGTGAGTTCTGTTAGAATTCAGATTGGTTTAACAATTCTTATGAATATTTATGAATTTTTAGGCATCAGAGATGTAATAATCCAGTGTATTGTTCAGCTATTGCCAGAATTCGCATATTCCATAAAGGTAAGGAGACAATTAAATAAAATCAGAAATGACTAATTTGGATCCATGCAAACTGGACTATCCCTACACCTCTATCTTAGTAATAGCACTTGTCTTAGGTTGGGTTCCCCCAAAAAGCAAACCCTGAGACAAGAATTTGAATTGCAATGAGCTTATCTGGGAGGTGATCCCAGTAATTAATGAGAGAAAATTGAGAAAATAAGACAGACAAGGGAAGGAAGGTGCATAATGAGCAGATTATTACCACTTAGGGTAACAGAGGCACAATCCTGCTGTGAACTTCTGGGAGACAGTGGAGAAGTTCCACTATGAAACTCACATATAAATAAGAAATGTGAAATCCAGGTTCCATTAACTGCCCTTAACCAAAGGAAAGAAACCAATATTTTCCCAACGCTCCTCAAAACAGCTGCACATACAAGAAAATCCACAGAATCCTTGTTAACAGAGTCTATCTTCAGTTTTTCCAGCTGAGCCTCGCTGGTTCTGATTTTTGTTTTCTGTTTTTTTTTTTTTTTTTTTTTTTTTTTTTTGCTAGTGGCCTGGGGTGCTTCATTTACACATGCACTTTATAACTAAAAGAGTGGTCCTTGGAGAGCACGCACAGCAATCATTTTAATTAGCAGCACCTTGAAGACTGTCCTTTCTTTCTCCCCCAGTCACCCTAATGAACCAAGAGATAAAGCTTACAAAGTTTTGCCCCAAAGGTTTCTCAGCTGGCAGCTGATCAAAATGAACAGAGGTAAAATGATACTGGACAACTATTTCATACTCAGGCAGATTTTTACACTGTTAATTATAGACTGCTAAGAGGTGAAGGAGGTCCCATGGTTATTAGAATCATTTCTAAGTTATTGCCAACACTGTTTGAAACAAACACCTCAGAAAAAAAATATTCATGTGCATCCAAAAGACAAACTTCAAAAAAAATGTTTTTTACTCTCTGAAGAACTTATCTCTTCAACACCATGCTTAGACCTTCTTGTCTCAGAGGTGAGGAAATCCTTTAACATTCCGCTTTTTCAGATTTGAAGAGAAACAGAACAAATGCGGAAATCATAAAGCACAAGATAGCGAAAATGTTAGAAACACATTCATTCCTATCTATATACTTTTGAGATCAGATTTTCATTTTAGAGTATTAGGTCCATTTCCATTTTGATCCAATTTGATTCATTTTTCTTCTTTTAGGCTGATGGTTTTCCATCTTGCATTCCTCTCAGTGTCTTTGGGCCAGCCTTAGGCCAACTCTTAAGAGTGGATTCAAATGCTCTAAGAAAATGTTTTATCACATATTGGCACATTCTCATTTTCCTTTAAACTGGCCTGAACACCTGTACCTGGGAGGGGCAGTACGGGAAGAAGGTGGAACTGACAAGAAGAGCAGAACTCTACCAGCCGAGCCCTTTCTTGCAGAAGGCGGCTTTCAAATGAGCTTTTTGTAATCAGTCTTTTGTTTCCTAGAAGCAAGTTGCCTGCTGCTATTATTTTCACAGTAACCAGTAGTGTTTTAAAGATGCTCTTTTTCTTGCAAGTCAGATTGCACATTTTAAATCATCTCCTCTTGTAAAATGCCAGGATGGAGAGCATTATATAAATTCCAGGCATGTACAATACTACACACAATTTTTATTGAATAAAAATAGACCTTGGAGTCATATAGCTATTGTCTCCACAATCCCATAACAACCCATGAAATATGAAACCCTCAGGCGGTTAGGCAAGTTGTTCCAGCTCCATTAAACCAAGCATCCGGCGTAAAGATAAATCATTTAGACGCTTGATTACTTTGTTTTCACATTTGGTCTGGTGACTTGGCTTCATGGAAGTAAAGCCCTGGAACCCCAGTGATCCTCTCAAAATGTTGCATTTCTTTCTAAGGAAAAATGTTCACTTCAAGTTACTCTCCAACATTGCCAGATTGATTGGCAGAAGCCTTGACTGTGTCGCATGTCCACATTAATTGATCACTGAGAAAATAAACTAGGATAATTAAAAGATGATGAGGAAATGTTTAAGAAAAAGCTTTGATACTATTCTGAAATGATATTAAGCACTGCAATGTCATGCCAAACCTGGATTTTCTGGAAATATAAAGTTTCTGTTCTTTTCAGAAAATAACTTGAAAAACTGTTTTGAACCATCTAATGAGATACATTGGCAGATATTACATTTTGTGGACTTGATGAAATTAGATGATTTTTCTTCTTGTACACTCCAGTTCTCGTTAAGTGTTTCAAGACTTCATGGGTTTCCTTGGCATCTTGGTATGTGGCTTTTCCAGGACCGTCTGATGATACTGCTATGAAATGTGATTAGGGAATTTGGGAAAGAGAGACAGAGAGAGAGAGAGAGAGAGAGAGAGAGAGAGAGAGAGAGAAGTTGGCTGAAGGTCATTATCAATTAGATGAAAACTAAAGGCTACTGAGCTCCTCAAATAGAGAAATGAATAACTGTCCCAACTTTTTGAAAGACAATTAGAAAGTAATTTCATTGTACGTTGTCACTAAATTGAAAAGTTACAGAAATATCAAGTGTACCCAGACACCCAAATACACATTCCTCCATGGCAATTCAATTCCCTACTTGGCGATGAGGGGAGAATGGGCTGAGACTGGAGCAGGGCTAGAGTTTAGCTTAAGCCATCATCAGTAGGTACCTCAGTGGGTAAGAGAAGCTCACACCAAAGTATGACCCTTTAATTACTGATCCTAGGAGGCTCATGGGCCTGAGAACAATGGTGGAAATTTCTCCCATATTCTCTTATTTAATAGAGAAAATAGTAGGACAGTCTTCTCTTGAGACTAGAGTTTGCCTCAACCTACTGGAAGAGGATGGGTTATTTGCTTGTTTTTCTAATGGGCTGATGTAAAACACTAATTTGCACCAGTTTTAAAATTGTATTGCAAATATTCCCTGTGAGCATATAAGGGTGTAACAACAATTTAATTGTTTTGAAAGGTAAAATGCAGAATAAACAACTGTCCACAAAATTGGATCCTTTTCTCATGTATTACTTTAATTACAGTCCTTTTAACAACTTCACCAATTGCATATCCAATTTTTCTTAAAAGCAATATAATTGTATATAAATAATTCAAGCTAAGATGTGACCAAGGAGCCTCAGAAACATTTGGCTGATACTAGTGAGTCCAGAATGAAAAATATTTAATATTAAACTCCATAACCAAAGGTGAAAGTATATTAATGTTAAGTCTTCGGCATTAAAGAGGAAAAGATACAACAATCCCACCAGAAGAAATTGCTTCACTTGGAATAAACCACAAAGGGCAGAAAAATAAAAGAATCAAAGAATTATCATAAAATCCATCACTGGAATTTGGAAGTCTGAAATTCAAATAATGTTCAGTGATTTGGCCCAAAGCACACAGAACAAAGGTCTATGATAAAGGTGGCTTTTATAAACCAGTTTTCCCTCTGTGTCTGGGTTATAGAATGCTCTGTAAAATTAGACTATGTTGTGTCTCAGAAATGCATTGAAGTGCCCAAATACTTCTGAGCTAGAACTTCTAAAGAAGATAAAGCAGTCAAATGTATCCATAGAAAACAGAAAAACTAAATTCATATCCATTCTGTGAAAGGAACTCTTCAGCAGCTATGAGTCATAAACTGAAAATTATTTCTGTGTTTAGCTGTGAGAAAACTAAATCCAAATTAAAATAATTTAGCATTATCATTCTGACAGATTAAACAAATATTATTTTCTTTAGTCTGTTCATGTCAACCTATTTTGAGACTTTTTTTTCCTCTACGACATCAATTTACTGGCGCATAGATATACAAAAAACATATGAACAGAATTGTAATTGCAAAAGAAGAAAGCATTATAGAATATGCATGATTTAGTTGACCTTCTTCATTTTATAAGAAACTAAGAACCAGAATGGGTATAACATCATCTTCAGATGTGATCCTCCTAGATATGTTCAAGCTTTGGGGAGCTTAGAGTTCACCATTCAGTGTATATGGCAGCTATTTGTTTTTAACTTGTTATTGAAGTATAACATATATGCAAAATCATAAATATACAGCTCAATTAGTTATCAAAAAGTGAACCATTCACATAACCACAACTCAGATCAAGAAAGCAAAATGAGCAGCCTCTAAGAAGCTGCCATCATGGCCCCTTCAATTAGGATCCCTCTATCTTCTCAAAGGTAACCATCTTGAATTCCAAGAACTTGGATTACTTTCGCTTGTTCCTGAGCTTTATGAAAATGCAATCATACAGTACCTATTCTTTACCTACTGACTGCTTTCTGACAACAAAATTACTTAACCATTCTACAGCTGATGCACATTTGGTGAAGTCTTTCCCCTGTCTTTATTTCAAAAAAAGTTGCTGTGAACATTTCTGAACATGTCTTTTGGAACAAATATGTATACACTTCTACTGGGTACATACCTAAGAACAGAATTTCTGGGTCATGGGGTCTTCATGCGTTCATCTTTAATAGTTGTCCAAAGTTGTTGAACCAATTTCAAACCCCCCCCCCATCGCAATGTATGGAGTTCAATTAATATGAGACAGATCTTTTCATTGTGTTCCAAAAGTCTACATATTTCTACCTATTGACTTTCCATGCTTCAGTCTAGATAATTTTTATGACCCATCTCTTCATTAAGTAATTCTCTCTCCTTTTGTGCCCAATGTGTAGTTAACTTAATTCTCTATTATGTCCAATCTGCAGATAAAACTATCCATTCAGCTCTTAATTTTATTTTTTATATTTATATAATTTTCACTTGATTCTATTTTAGTTTCCATTTCTCTACCAAAATTCTCAATCATTTCTTCTAATTCCTTGAACACATTAACCATTATTTTTAAATCCTTGAATAATATTTCCATTACATGGACCCCCTGTGGGTCTCTTTCCATTGTCTGCTTTCCCTATTGGCTTTTTTAAATCAAATTTTTCCTTCTTGTACGTCTGGTTATTTTTAAATTGACTGTTGAACATTCCGTATGGAAAGAATGAAGAAAGAATCCGGGGTTCTTCATGATGTTATTTTTCTCCTGAGAGCATTTACTGTTGCCTCTGGCAAGTAGGGGGTTTAGGGGCACTAGAAATCCTAGAGTAACTTAATCCAATCAGGGAATGAGATTATTCAAAACTAGGTCTGAGAGCTGGAACTTTCCATTTCACACAATATTTGAGTGTGCTGGTCCTTAAGAGCCTAACAGAAAGCCTGGAATATATATATCAAGACCCCTCCTTAGTAGTTTTAAACTTTTGTCCCAGTATCCTTTTGAGTCTATTGAAAGCTCCTACTTAACCAGCCTCTCAACCACTGCTTTTGGAATTGTCAAGTGCCTTGAGCTAAAATGCAGTACCAGATGCCAGAACAGCTTCTCTCTGGCTTTTCTTCCCTAAAGGATCTTCGTGCCACTAATCCTCACACCTGGAGAGTTCTCCTATGCCATCAAACAGAATTTTAAATATTTTGTTCAGGCTTTCTAATCATTCTTAGTGAGAGGGTTGTTACATTGCTGGAAGTTGAACTCCATCTCACTCTGTGCATGATAGGCATAGAGTTAAACAACATTCATTGAGTGCCTCCTGTATGCCAAGTGCTAAGTGAAAGGCTCAAACATGTCTTGTCTCAATATAATCCTCAGAGTAACTCTTTGTCTCATTTACAGACAAAGAAATCAAGTTTGGCAAAGGTAAAGACGTTGCATAAGAATGTGTATCTAGAAAGTTCCAGAGATGGAATTTGATGCACTTAGTTCTGTCCTGTCCCCACAGCTTATGCTGAATATCTCCAGTTATTTTCATGATAAATAAAACAAGTTTGTGAGTTTTGTTTTTCAGGTACTAAAGAATGCAGATGTAATCACAATTACAGAAGTTGGAATTTTCCTCAATGCTTAGCATTGCATGGGTAATAGGAGGCCTGCTTTGTTATTTACTTCAACTTATTACTTTTTTCTCATTTAAAAAATTTCCAAATGCACTGAAAAATAGAATACAATGAACTGTAACAAATTCATCATGCAGCTTCAACCACTGTCAATGTTTTGTCTTTTTTTTTAACCTATCCCTCTGTGCCAGTTTGAATGTATTACGTCCCCTAAATGCAGTTATCTTTGATGCAATCTTGTGGGGCAGACATTTTAGTGCTGATTAGATTGGAATTCTTTGAGTGTTTCTATGGAATGTGCCCCACCCAATTGTAGGTGATAACTCTGATTAGATATTTCCATGGAGGCATGGCCCCACCCATTCAGGGTGGGCCTTGATCAGTGGAGCCATATAAATGAGCCAACAGGAAGAGGGACTCAGTGCAACTGTGAGTGATGTTTTGAAGAGGAGCTACAGACAAGAGGGACACTTTGAAGAAAGCACAGGTGCTGCAGATGAGACAAAGTTTGAAGACGGCCATTGAAAGCACTCTTGCTCTGGAGAAGCTGAGAGAGGGCAAATACCCCAAGTGCAACTAAGAGTGACATTTTTAAGGAACTGCAGCCTAGAGAGGAATGTCCTGGGAGAAAGCCATTTTGAAACCAGAACTTTGGAGCAGACGCCAGCCACGTGCCTTCCCAGCTAACAGAGCCTTTCTGGACACCACTGGCCATCCTCCAGTGAAGGTACCCGATTGCTGATGTGTTATCTTGGACACTTTATGGCCTTAAGACTGTAACTATGTAACCAAACAAACCCCCTTTATAAAAGCCAGTCCATTTCTGGTGTTTTGCATTCTGGCAGCATTAGCAAACTAGAACACCCCCTTTCTCTTCCTTTTTATTGCACAAACATTTTAAAGCAAATCTCAGAAATCTGACCCCCTAAATACTTCCGTATGCGTTTCCAAAAATACAAATATTTTGCTTAACATTTTAAAAGGTTCCACCAAGTATATTTTGTTCACAGCAAATTGGAGTTTTATTTTTTAAAAGTGGATCAGCACCCTAGCTATTCCACTTCTAGACATATATTCAAGAGAATTTGAGTGTATATGTTCAGCAAAATACATGTAAAAGAATGTTCATATCAGCTGTTTTCAAAATAGTCAAAATTTGAAAACTACACAATATCTAATAGGAATAGAATGGATTAAAAAAATTACAGAACTAGTGCCCTATGCAATATGAATGAATTTCAAAGACATAAAGTTGAATGAAATAAGCCAGACATAAAATAATGCATGCCATATTGCTCCATTTATATAAATTTTAAAAACAGGAAGAAAGAATTCACAGTGTTAGACATTAGAAAAATGGATACCTTGAGGAAGGGAGTATTAACTGGGAAGGGCATAAAAAAAAAAGAGAACCTCCTGGGGTGCTATAAATATTCTTTACATTGATCTGGGGAGTGGTAATGCAAGTGAACACAAATGTAAAAATTCAGAGGACTTGAACCCTTTACCTTTATTGAGGTATTACATTAAACGTCACCAAAAAGTAAGTTTTAAAAAGGAACAACAAGCATGCTCTACATCAGGAGTTGACAAACTTTCTGCAAAGAGCCAGAGAGTAAATACTTTTGGCTTGGCGAGCCATTTGACTCTGTCATTGCAGCACAAAAGCATCCTTGGATGATACACTCACCAGCATGACTATGTTCCCATAAAACTTTATTCATGGACACTGATATTAAAATTTCACTTATCATGAAATATTCTTCTTACAATTTTTTAAAAACCACTCTTAGTCTCCTCCTGAATGCCTCTTTGTTGCTCAGATGTGGCCCTCTCTCTCTGGCTAAGCCAACTTGAAAGGTGAAATCACTGCCCTCCCCCCTACGTGGGATCAGACACCCAGGGGAGTGAATCTCCCTGGCAACGTGGAATATGACTCCCGGGGAGGAATGTAGACCTGGCATCGTGGGACAGAGAACATCTTCTTGACCAAAAGGGGGATGTGAAAGGAAATGAAATAAGCTTCAGTAGCAGAAAAATTCCAAAAGGAGCCGAGAGGTCACTCTGGTGGGCACTCTTATGCACACTTTAGACAACCCTTTTCAGGTTCTAAAGAATTGGGGTAGCTGGTGGTGGATACCTGAAACTATCAAACTACAACCCAGAACCCATGAATCTTGAAGACAGTTGTATAAAAATGTAGCTTATGAGGGGTAACAATGGGATTGAGAAAGCCATAAGGACCACACTCCCCTTTGTCTAGTTTGTGGATGGATGAGTAGAAAAATAGGGGAAGGAAACAAACAGACAAAGGTACCCAGTGTTCTTTTTTACTTCAATTGCTCTTTTTCACTCTAATTATTATTCTTGTTATTTTTGTGTGTGTGCTAATGAAGGTGCCAGGGATTGATTTGGGTGATGAATGTACCACTATGTAATGGTACTGTGAACAATCGAACGTACGATTTGTTTTGTATGACTGCATGGTATGTGAATATATCTCAATAAAATGATGATTAAAAAAAAACTAGATGGAAAGTAAAAAAAAAAAAAAAAAAAAAAAAAAACCACTTTTAGATCACGAGCTGTACAAAACCCAGGTGGCATAGTACTAGTAGGTGAAGCTCAGTGCCACAGAGGACAGTGGCTGGGAATCCCCTTGGTTTTCCTGGGCCCGGGGACAGCCCACGGAGCCCCCACACCGGCTCTGCTGGGTCACAAAGGAAACCGTTAATTTAACATTTTCCTGGAGGAAGGAAGGAATTGCTGGAAGGGGATGTGGGCAGTGATTTTTTTTTTTGAAGATTGGGAAAGAACTCAGCCATTGGATTCGCTATTTACTCTTGAAGGAAGTAATGCAATTGTGGAAGATACTCATGTGAATAATTTCTCTACCCTAAATAATTTTAAGACTTCTTTTAGTAGTTAATGCAAGATTTAATTTCTACTTGTTTTACTTCCTTCATAAGCTACAGGTTTGGAGTGGAATGAGCTATTTGTTGTGCAAAGCTGGCCTGGGATGGAGAGGGGGTGGAATAGAATAGCAGATCCATTAATTACAAAGTTTATGTCTTCTTAACATTTTAGATCTGGTTTTTTGATATGCTCAGTAAATTTAAGAGGTGTTTTGGTATTGTTTTGTTTGTTTTTTTTTTAGTGTAAACCTAAAGCAATTAAAAGTTTCTGTTTAAACTTTGTTTGCAACTCTTTGAATGGGACAACTGGATTTATAATTAAATGTACTATTCAGCTATTTTAATGTATGAAGCAAACCTATACATTATTTTGTTTTTACAGTAAAAATAAAAACCAAACAAAGGTGGCAGGCCACATTTGGACCGCAGGCTGTAGTCTGCCAGTCCCTGCTCTGAATATCTGTGTGTATAAATATATCGGGAATACATATATGAACATAGGCACAAGAACCTGAGCATTTCTAGAAAATCTGGAGGCCAAATAGAACTGACTGACATTCATTTGTGAAGGATTTATTTCAGGCCTTCTGCAATTGTACAAAAAGATGAAAAGAGTCAGTGTTCCATGGGGATTGATGACAGCAATCAGTAACGGGAATGTATATTGTTATTTTCACACTATGATTTACCGTGAAAGTAAATAATGCTCTGAGATTGTTAACATTAGACCACTGTAAGAGCATTTAACATTTCCTTCCCACTGTGCCTTTTATTTACCTAAAGTTTTCCTGCACACAGTGGTGACAGTAGTAATTTGGGATTTCAGGGAGATGGCACTAAATGCAGGCAGCTTGTGCGTGGAATATCTCAAATGAACTTCTCTCACCAGCCCATCTCCAAAGCAGAGTCCTTTTATGAACATATTTTTCTGTGGCTTGGAGGTGTTCATGGCTTGGTGATAATAATGAGACTTGGCACATGGTGTTTTCTCCTTTTCAAAGTGCTTTTCTTTAAAAAGAAACTAAAGGGGACATTTTAAGTCCATCTTCTTTTCAGGGCAATAGAAGCCACAATTTTTACTAACTCCAAAGACTAGCTCTGGCCTTTTTTAAAAGCGTACTTCATTTGCTACCAGAAAGCCCTATCTATGACCAGCATTTTTCCTTCAAAAACAATACATTTCATCTTCTTAATTCTGTCTTTTCAGCTCTTCCATTACACAAAAAGCAATTAATGATATAAGTGGAAGTTCTCCCACCCTTCCTAAGAGACTCTTTGTATAACTTCACTTCCTTAAATAGTTGTATTAAAAATACTGTGTACATGCTTATTCCGGATAATTATTTTCCCATGTTGCCAAGATTTCTTGAGTTCCTGTTATGATAAGCCCTAGAGGAATAAGGAAGGAGTAGATAAGAGCTTCCTCGTGGAGCTCACAGTCTTGTGGAAGAGGCAGACTTGGAGGACAGGCCCCAACTCAGCCCTTTGTGGCTGGCTCTTTCTGATGTGCTCCTATAGGTACGTGGGTGCCAGCTCCTAGCAACAGGGCCTGTTCCAAAAATTGCCTGGGAAGGCATTCTGCTTCCTTGAAGTGGGTCTCTCTTCTCTTTGGTGCCCAACCCCTACTGCCACTCTCTGCTTCTGGCCTTTTGACTTTAACCATCTTCTTTGATTTGCCCTCTTCTGGCTTACTGGACTCAACTTCCTATTCAACTCAACTAAGCATCTTCCCTTGAATTCATCCCTGTTGAAGCTTCAGGTGAAAAAGCTGCTCTATTAGACTTGGCCCCAAAAGACCCAAGCCTGGCTGACCCTTGGCATGGAGAGAAGGTTCTGGACTTATACAACAAATAGGAATAATATAACTGAGTTGAGAAATTGCAGCAAGAGCACAGAGAAAGGAGTCAAACGTCCATGTACGGATATTGGTAATTGACCCAATTTGATGACTTCCTTGGAAAATAAATATTCTCATCCAAAATAGAGAAAATATAGGCAATAACTGGGCTTTTTTGGCCTGTGTTCCAAATTCAAACATACAGAAAGTAATTTGCCTTTACACACACACACACATGCAGGGTTCAAAATCTTGCAGTCTACAGTTTGCTGTTCCATTATCATTTCATCAATTGATATATTAAATTTTTTGAAACTGGGCTCCCTTAAATCTTTGAATAGATGCCTAGTCTCATGATTCAAGCTCAGGAAGTTTCCCACATCTGAAACACTGTTTTTACTTCCATAGACACAGCCTATTTATCATTAAGCTGAGCAGAGTGGCCATGCCAACGAATAGAGCATCCAAAAGGATAATAACAGTGAGGTGTTCTCTTTGTGGGACTACATCACTTCAAGCAGGAAAATCGATGCACCTGGGGGGAGATCACAATACCATTCCAGCAACATTAATGCTCAGGAGGTAAAAAAAATCACCAGGAGAAAAACTCATTCAACTTTGGCCATGCAGAGAAACAACAGGAGAGGTGACAGAGCTCACCATCAGTTGCTTAGAAGGGAATGTCCATTTGCAAGACATTGCCAGGCTAACTTTTAGCAACTCCAGCTATTGAAATTAGACTCACATATTTAAAATACTTTGGTATTTTCAAAGCCTTTACCACCCTTTTTTCATCATGCTTTCTTTGGAAGGAAGGCTAGTTAATGATATTTTCCTTGCTCTCCTGGTAACAAAGCTTGAAAGATGGAGCATTCAGAAAGGATAACATTACGTCACTGGGGCCAGAAATAGACCTTGTTAAAGTGAAGGGTTCCACTCAGCTACCTTGCTCACTGAGCTGTGTAATCTCTGTTACACAAATCCTTAGACTTTGAAGGTCTCCCTATTCTTACCACTACTAAAAGAAACTGCCCTGAAAGCAAATAATCCCTGTCTCACTGTCTGGTCTTCCCCATCATAAAAGCAAAAGGTAAAAACCAGAGGGAGCTCAGCAGAATTATGGAGGCAAATTCAGCCTCCCCCATTAATGTACAAAGTCCTCCTAGAAAGAAGTCCTTTTATATAACCCCTTGTATTAGTCAGCTATGATGCAATAATGCTGAGAAACAAACTGACCCCAAAATTCAAAGGCTTAAAAGAGAATTATGAATTGGCTATAACTCAGCCAGGCAAGGACAGACTCCAGGCTCTAGATTTCAGTCCCCACATGGGGTTCAGGTCTGTTTCACATGTCTCCACATTCTTTTTGGACCAGCAGCTACCTGAGATAGGCTGTTCTTATGGCAGTTACAGAACTGCAAGAGGCCAAATCAAGTAAATTTAGCAAGTTTAAAGCCTGGGCTTGGGTCATGGTTGTTAAAATTCTGTTTTGGACAAAGCAAGTCACATGGCCAAGCCCAAAGTCAAGAGATGAGGAAGTACACACAGCCCATCAGGAAGCCAGGGCAAGTATGTGGATATTCAGGAAGGAAATGAAGTGTCACGAACAGTGCCCCAATCGACCTTTCCTCCCAAATGGAAGGGATATTTTCTGGTTGGAGCTACAAGATTGCTCTAGTAATAGGGAGGGTTTCTTTTTTGTTGCCCATTCAGAAAAATGTATCTTGTTGTTCATTCCATCTATTAAGGTCAGTGGGGATTGACTGGTCCCATGGGTGGTCATATAATTCAGCTAAGTTAAAAAATAGAGGGAAGATTTTCTTCTGTGGCCTCGAAAAAGCCTAGAGCAGTGCTGTCCAATACAGTAGCCACTAGCCATTTGTGACTATCTGAATTTAAATTTAAATAAATTAAATTAAATTAAAAATGCAGTGCCTTAGTTGCACTAGCCCCATTTCAAGCGCTCAGTAACCACATGTGACTAGCAGCTGCCACACCAGACAGTGCAGCTCTAACATGTTACTCTGTTGCCTTCATAGCACACAATCCAAAATCCTCTTCCATGCTTATCTTTTTACTTTCTGTCTCACCCTGTGGTAGGCTGAATAACCTCCACCCCAATATGTCCACATCCTAATCCCCAGAATCTGTACATATTACCTTATATGACAAATGGGACTTTGCAGATCTGATTAAGTTAAGGATCTTGAGATGAGATTATCATGGATTGCCAGACACAGTCACAAGGGTCCTTATAAGAGAGATGCAGGAGCAATCAGAGCCAGACAAAAGGCAATGTGACAATGGATGCAGAGGGACAGACAGGAAGAGATTCGAAAATCTACACTCCTGGCTTTGAAGATGGAGGAAGGGGCTCATGAGCCAAAGGATGCAGGCAGTGTCTAGGCGCTGAAAGGTGCAAGGACCCTCCAGAAGAAATGCAGCCCTGTGGACCCATTTTAGCCTTCTGAACTCCAGTACTATAAGAAAATAAATTAGTGTGGTTTTATGCCAATAACTTTGTGGTAGCTTATTACAGCAGCAGTAAAAAACTAATACACTACCCATTAGAATGCAAGATCTATGCAGGACCTTGTCTGCTTTGTTCACTACCATATCTACAGAATCGCATATATTTCCTCTCTAAGAGGAGGCACTCACAATTATTTGATGAATTAATGTGCTTATGGAGATAAGGCTAAGATGAATTCCAAGAGGCCCTTCCACAAAACACCTTACCCAAACATATGCCACCATATCCACAATCTGCAACATTTGAGGCCATCATTTGTTCTATCTCATTGCCAGAAAATCAACGCTAGAAGACATTAGATTAATTGGGGAGAGTCTAATTGAGTTAGAAGGCACAAAATTAATTTATTAGTTAAGCAAATAGCAGATCCATGCAGGAATGGAATAAAAAATGATAAAGATTTAGGAACACTACATCATTTCCTAGGTAGTTGGGGGCAGTGTGTTGGGGGAGGGGTGGAGAGGTGGGGGAGAGGAACAGAGAAAGGCAGGAAGGAAGGGGGAAGCCAGGATGAGAAGTCCCAGTGCTTTGTAATCGGCACATCAATAACAATTAGCAGGTTTCAATTCACCCCCCTATTATTTGTCTCGTCTGAACCTCAACCACCCATGTTAAGTGAACAGGCAGATTAACACAAGCAGCTTACAGAAACTGAGACTCCCAGATCTTGTCATGCTTGTGTACTGCATAGTACTGCAATTAGAAGGTGCTTTATACTAAATCTCATGACTTGAAACCTAGTACTTTTTCCACTATGCTAGAAGTGATATCATGTGGGAGAGCACCGGGAAAATCCACCATTTCTGTCTCAAATTCAATTTAGCGTTTTTCTGTTCAGTTTGAGTCAAGTATCTGGCAACCTTCAAGTCAAAGAAGACAACTGCACAGAGAACCAGGCTTCACACAAAATAGCTAAAAACTGCAAACCACAGTCCTTGTATACAGTATTAAATGCACTCATATTTCAGAACTCAAAACACAGCCTCTGTTGAAGAGCAACCTACCTACAGCAGGATATTTGCAAACAAGGAAACATTATTGTCTCAAACAAAATATAAAGTGTACTTCATATATTGGTCCAATATAAAAGGAAGTCCTGATTTAACGAAACATGGGAATAAGGTTCATTGGACAATTATCTCGAGTCAGTACTTTTTCAGGCTAAATTATTTCAGCTGTGTAAAAAAAAAAAGTGTAACTTGCTAAGTAATGCTGTATAATGAACTCCTCCCAAATTCAGTGGGTTACAATAGTAAACATATTTTCCTTGATCACGAATCTGCCGGTTAACATGCTGTGCTTAGGTTGCAAGTTTGCTGAGCGTGCCTAGGCTCCAGGGTTCAGAGTGGGTTCATATCAGCTTCGGCTGACACATTCTCCCAGCACTACCTGGAGAAAACTGTGACGATGACAGCTTGAAAGGAGAATGGGACCAAAACTCAAGCACATTTCAAGCCTCTGTTCATGTCACATCTGATAAACATGTCATTGACCAAAGCAAGGCATACAGCCAAGGCCAAAGTCAAGGTGCAGAAAAGTACACTCCACTTTCCACAAGGCTTTAAGCAAGGGTAGTGTACAACTCAGTTGAAGGCGAGTGAAGAAATGAGACCAATACTTCCATCTTACCAAACCTGCTCTACTTTTCCATTTAATCTCTATTTGAGACCTTCATTTTTCATGATGAAAAAAAAATGTATTTTAGTCAATTTTAACTAAATTCAGTTAATTTAGAATTCCCTCTCCTCCCTGGAATGCATCTAAGTTTGAGAGTGTTAGCACTATAGCATCAAGGGATCTCCCTGCACCAGAATCTGCTGATAAACCCATCATTTGAACCTCCATACTGGAAGTTGTTTTTAATCTGTTTCATCCTTATTAATTATAAATTTTCTTATATCTTTCCTCATTGTAATAATGCTGGCCTTTCCTTTTCCTGTTCTACTAATCAGATGCTAAAACACTACCATTATTTTAAAACCAGGTATGAATAATTTCCCTCCCCCAAATCCAAGTTTTCCCCATTAAGACACCCTGTCCCCCCTCTTACTTTCTTCCATGATAATATGCTTTTTATTTCCAGGTCTGCTGTATCATCCCCCTTAATTTACACACTTTGAGGCTCTGTTAATAAGAGATTAAAAATTCATAATTAAGATTTCTTCTAGGTAGACTTTAACTTTTACTATTCAGTTTCCCTCTTCATTCCTAACACTGATTTTTCATCCCTAACACTCTCTGTTCACCTCTCATCAACAAGCTGTTTTTACAATTAATTCTATAAGGCCCTTAGTCCCCATATAAAGAACCAGTTCTCATATGGCAGTACCTTGCAGTGATGTCAGGGTTATTAAAACTCCAGTCATGGAACAAGGAAGTGGCTTGGCTCAGTTCCTTGGAAAGGGGTTCTGTCTCTGTCTTCTTTCCTCCCTAGGACTGTTGCTCATTTCAGGCCACAGCTCCAGGCAGTGTCGGGCAAGAGTGTTTTTGTCCCCTCCCTCCCCCACCGCCTGCCTCCATTTCCAAGCCTCTACTTCCACTCACAAGGAGTGAGCCCCATTCCAGCCCTTGATCTGAAGTAGTGAGCCTGTCCCAGTCCCCCAGCTTCAAGGAGTAATTTTAGCCCTCTATACCCAAAGAGCTGAACTCCCAGATGCCTCTGCTTGCTTCTGGACCAGCAGTAGCCCAACTTGCACATGAAGCAGATGCATTCCCATTTACCTTTTTGTGTTCCTGCTTCTTTTCTGGTCCATGAAGATGTTTACATTGTATTTGAGTCTATGTCATTTTGTTTTTTCTTTTCATACTTAATCTATTGTGCCCTAGTTTTTGAAGCAGAGGACATTACTGAAACATGAACTCATTATGCTATCTTTATTGGAAGTTTATTTTCATATATTTAGTTATATTATCTATGTGATATTTCCACTATCTGAAGTTCTTGGAGTCCAATCTTACTGATTGTTGAGTCTTCTGGAAGAAGATTTTCCTCAGGTTTTGAATTTTTTCTTGTGAGCTCATCTTCAGGAGAACTTCACATGTGACATTTCTGCTGGTGACCCAAGTAATGTTGTCATCCCAGAAACTATTTTATGTTACTTTCTTGACTTGAGGGAACCTGGAGCATGGTGAGAGGTTATAACTCTGAGCTCCAACTGCATTAGCAGTTTATGAAGTCTCATGGGAGACTTTTTTTTCCTACCCATCGTCCAGGCCAAGACAGCAAGCTTCTTTTCTGTCTCCCTCTTGCCCAGCCTTTTACTGGGGATGTATCCCTTTGAGAGTCCCAAGTTTACAAAGGTGCACATATTTCTTAGTTCCAGCTTCCGTGCCATACAAGCCTACAGCCTTGTCTCCCATCCCCAGGAGGGTACTATATACCAAGTTGCTAGGTAAACAAAACCAGCATCCCTTCCTTCTTCACCCAGGGAACCTTCAGCTCAGTTCAGGTACATAGACTCTGGTTTTCAATTTTCTTTGGGATTTTTCCTCTTGGGGTTTCCCCTACTTTCTTACAGATTCAACTATCCATTTAAAAGGATATTGTCTTTCTGCTCCCAACATTTCTAGCTGCTCTGAAGCAGGATTTTTCTAGTTATCTAGTACCATAAAAAACTGTCCGAAGTGTTCTTAAATTTAAGTATATTTTAGATTGTAGACATAAGTACAATAAATAAACCTGATGGATAGATTTTATTTTCCCTGTGTTCATTTTATATCCAGTTTTACCCCCTCATTAGTGTTTTGGAAAAGTATATACAAATCATACTTTTGTCCACCACGAGAAATTCTAATGGTGGCCTCTTAACACTTAACAAGGAAATCACTGCATTGGATAGATGTATTCTTTTTCCTGTGAAATTCTCTGAGATTAACTCTTTTTGGTTTTGTGGAAGTGTATACATTTTAAGTGGAAAAGCCAGGGTTTTTAACCCAAAGTTCTGATTATGATAAATACTGGATAAAAAACAACTTACAGGTTCCTATTAAAAACCACATGGAAATTCTGCTGCTGGAAAGGTCCTTTTCCAGCTGGCATTCAAAGAGAAATAGATAGGTGACCTCGGGGAAATGAAAGACGTGTAACACTCTCTACCTAAAGAAGAGCAAAGTCTCCAAGGCAGATTTCATCCAGCTTATGTAAAATTGACCAATCAGCAAAGATGAAATTGAGCTTGCAGACCCTCCTTTAGCAAATGCTTAAGAAGTTGACTTTAGCTCCTTACTGAGCACCTCAGATTTGAAAATACTCATAAAAATTTGTAACTAGGTTTAGAAGTGGTAAAAGCAAATTAAATCAAAGTAGAAAATATGACACTTAATTTTATTTTTAGAATCCCATGAAAGCCACAAGTTTCCAGTCTGTCAAACTGGGCAGACAATTTTTAGAATTACTTTAAATGATCTTTAAACATGAAAATGAGAAAGCAGAGGATGTCAGTCAAGAGACAGAGCCATGAATAAAGATGTTGCTAGGCATTTACCAATGCTGGCAGTTCTTAGCCTTTGAGCCAAAATTACCTTCAAGGATGGAAGACAAATAAAGCTGTAAAGTTATCCAGCAGACAAATGAAAATTCAACAATATTTGATTTAATACTTCAGTTTAATTCTAAATTCTTGGTTGTAGCATTAGGTATTAGTGAATTAATATTATCAGTTGAATGGAGACGGTGACAGAGTTGGTAGTATGATCACAGGCATTAGAAATTTATTTTTTTAATAGTCATGTGCCCCAACCCTATCATCTCACTGTCTATTCTGGCAAGAGTGCTGTCCAAATATTACCTGTAAACAAAGATGTTTACACAGCTTCACTAAAAAACAGAACAAAAGCACCACAATTGTCTAATAATAAAAGGAAATTATTAAATAAATTATGGTACACCTATAAGATGAAAGATTATACAGCCATTAAAATTATATATGTGAAGAATGAGTAAATGTGCTTTTATAATTCATGTAAAAATGCAGGTGATAAAATGAGATATGAAGGATGATCTGAAAGAGGATAAAATATGCTTAGAAAAAAGGTATGGAAGAAAATGTAACAAAATTTTAATAACGTTTGCCTTTGGATGGTAGGATTATAGAAATTTTCTGTACTCCTTAAATTTTCCATAGCTCCTCTATTGTGTATAAATTTATTTTGTAATCATTAAATATCTAGTTAGTTATTTTTTAAACCAAGGCAATTGACACCTTTCCCTCCCTTGTACACTGTGGGAATATGAATTATTTCCTCTTGATTTGACCCATGATTGTAACTGTTTTGACAAAGTGACATGTGGATGGTTCAATGACGTTTATTATCTCTAGGCTGCCCAACAACTCTTGAACAGTCCTTCGTTCTTCTGGCAAATATCACCACTGGACTGCACAATGGGATCCCATCAACTACCCTCACTTGAAAGCACCTGACCAAGATAAATATGAAAGATGTTTTATTAATGAACAGTGACTGCAAAAGACAAATCATGGTGATCCAAAAGTTTACGTATATGCACTAAGCATTCCTTAGCACCACTATTATTCCCAGGGAAAGTTTGGTTAACTAACTCTGTGTTGGAATAGCTTCTCTACAGAAGCTCAGCACCTCACATTACCAGGTATGCAGAGAAGTGGTATGTTTACCTCTCTGTTGCCATGAGCTCCTCATGGGAAATCTGGGGCTACATATTCCATTAACAATTATATCACAAAAATGCTTTTTCAAGATATCTCAAGCAATATTCCTTCTACTTGAAAACCAGGGGAAAATAAGAGATTATTTTAATGACTTAATATGTGTTCATTATTTTCTTCGCTTCTCTCTCAAAAAAAAAAAACAAACCACAGAATTTTCTAACCTACTTATCCCTGCATTTTTAAAAAGGTTTCAAACTTCAAAGTGCTTTACATTTCTAACAATCTTAGAAAACCATTTCAGCTCTGTCCTCTACTGTTCATTTGGCTGAATATGTGAACAGTGGTTTAAGTTTAGGCATTCAGACTCAAGGGTGGGCATCAATATGCTGCTTTGGGGTGGAAAATGTGTTTGGATTGTTTTGGTGTACCTTGGGCCCAGGCAAGCATGAATGAGGGAGTTATGTGGCATGGCCATGAATAGGACAATTTCATTATGTTTTGAGATTCTTAAACAAATTCATTTGGAACATAAGCTTGAACCAACCATATCTCCAGGGACATTCTAGAGAAAATGAATCCATTTTGCATGCATACCTCAAGAACCTAACTTAATAAAATTGAAAACCGAATATTACTGTTGGCCCTGTAGAAAACCTCACTGAGACATTAAAAGGGAAGCAATGGCAGATGTGGCCTTTCTCTCTAAGGCAACTCAGCAGGTAAATTCACAGCCCTTGCCCTGACATGAAACATGACTCCCTGGGGTATAAATCCCCCTGAAGTGTGGAATGTGACTCCCAAGAATGAGCCTGGACCCTGCATCATGGGATTGAGAAAGACTTTTGGAACAAAAGGGAGAGAAGAATTGAAACAAAATAAAGTTTCAATGGCTGAGAGATTCCAAATGGAGTCAAGAGGTCATTCTGGAGGTAACTCTTATGTGTTATATAAACATCCCTTTTTACTTTTTAGTTTATTAGAATAGTTAGAAGGAAATATCTGAAATTGTTGAATTGCAATTCAGTATCCTTGATTCTTGAAGGTGATCATATAAGTATATATCTTATATACTGTGACAATGTGATTGTGAAAATCTTATGGCTCACGGTCCCATTACCCATTGTATGGACAGATGAGTAGAAAAAACAGGGAAAAAATGTAAAAGAATAACATGGAGGAGGGGAATATGGGACTTTTGAATGTTCTTTTTCCTTTTATTTTTATTCTTATTTTTATTTTTTTTTGAGTAATGGAAATGTCCAAAATTGACTGTCATGATGAATGCACAACTATATGATGATACTATGATCGTATGGTATGTGAATATATTTCAATTAAAAAAACAGTAAATGAGGGTTGGAGGAAGAGTATCAAATGCTTTGAGTGTTCTTTGTTACTTTTCTTTTTATTCTTATATTCATTTTGATTATTTTGGAGGGATGAAAATGTTCAGAAATTGATTGTGGTGTTGAATGCATAACTATATGACAAAATTGTGAACAACTGTACACTTTGGGTGATTGTATGGTATGTGAATATATTTCTATAAAATTACATTTAAAAAAAGAAAAAAAAAAAGGAAAGCAATGGACCTTCACCATCACTGAGCAGTATAACATGCTTTTTCTCTTTGGAGGATTCTGACTTGGAGCAATGGTACAATGCAAATAATTGGATCACTTTGTAATCCCCAAATTTCGTTTTTATTGTGTTATGTAAATTGGATAAACTCTCAGTGGAAGAGTGTCCATATGTGATGATTAGTCATAGTATCACTATGTTTGCATTACAATGTCTTGTTTGCCATTGTAACACCTTTGAGTAGCACGGTACATGGTATAAAGAAAACCTTTGGTAAATACTTGTGAAATAATAAATACACTCTGTTTGGCATAGATTAGAAAAGGAAGTTTGCCTGAAGATGTCAAGATAGAGATAATCAGGACTGTATTCACAAAAATATGAGTGAGAATCACAAAGGAAACCAATTCTAATATTCTATAGAAAAGTCATCATGTAAAATTGGAGAGATCCCATCAATGGCACAAGCTGCTGTATTACCAACAACATTCACAAGGGTAAGCCATTTAATCCTGCTTAGTTTCTTTACTTGAAAAGTGAGAATGTTCTAGGTCTAAAATATTGAGATTCTTTCTTTCTGAGTTCCCTCCTCTAAATCTCTCAGTCTTCTCTATGGACCAAAACTTACCTGAGATAACTGAACTGTTTTCTCTACTTCTCAGTTTCCTCTCCCAGGCTCAAGCTACTACACTGACTTTTCTTGAACAACTCTGTGTTCTATTTTAACTGTCCTTCATATACAGAAAATATAAAACTCTCCTGAGCCATCTTCATTAACTTATGGTGCACAGTTTCAGTTGCCCCCACACTTATTTGCAACCTTTCTGCCTTGTTTTATCCTCCCTTCCGTACCAATGAAACATACTTGTGAGGTAGCTTCCCAGGATTGAGACCAAAGTCTGGAAATATCTAGAATAAAACCTCAAAGAATTTAAATCCACATCTATGACCATACCACCATGGTGTTTTAACAACTTACAGACCTTGATCAGTCTCAACTGGTAGCTTAAACACATGGACTCTAATGTAACCTTTAATATGATTGCATTTTCTTGACCCCAAGATCTAAATGGAAGAAATTTTAGAAATTTCACAAAATAAACTAGTGATCTCTCAAAGTAAACCTGGGGTATCTATCACCTTATTTGTGACTAACTCAGTGACTGACATTGCTGAGGCCAGCCTCAGCAACGGTCAGGGTCCTGATGGGGGGCTGGAGTCGGCGAAGGAAGGAGACAGACACCTTGTTGTATCTGGGTACGAAGATGGAATCGTTGACCAAGTAGAGCATCAGAGCTTTATTTTTATAATTCTTTGTAACGTAAGCACCAGCATTCAGGCATGCAATACTATAACATTTTAGCTAAATCTCAGGCATTATTTATTTTTACACAATGATCAATGGGCTAGCAGGGACAGGCTTCCTGGAGCACAGCGAGACACAGTGTTACGGCACAGGCGTAACAGTTTCTGTTGTCCAGTACATCAAGCAATCTATAACTATTTTTGTGTTCATGTTTTTGAATTTGTTAATCATTACCTTTTTGTTTCTTCTAGACAACTCTTTCAAAGCTTGGAGGTTCAGGATGTAGAGGCTTAATAGAACCACCTTTCAAGCTGCACTCTGTAATAATACCACTGCCATATTAAGTTCTTACAGTCCCAGACAGAGAAAGGTCTATGTAAAGTTCAGCTTAACTCTCTTTTTTGGAAGTAGGCTAATAGTCTTCTCACCTCAACACTGTCTAATTCCATGTTTGTTTCTGGCTGTCTAGGATCTTCATAAATGCATTTCCACCCCCAACATGTTTTTCCCTAACTCCGCTGATAGTCTTTTTCTTGCCTTGACTTTCCAGGAAGGGGGATTTCCGGCTTAGTTGACAGGTGGCCAGTGGGAGTGAGCAGAAAGGGTGACCTATTGTCTTTTAAGAAAGGTGCAGGTGTTGTCACTTACGCTGAAGCTAATGCAGGGTAAGCCGCTGGCTCATTAGTGTAGCTAGGTGTGGAAGCATTCCACCACCACAGAGCCCAAAAGACGCCAAATGAGAAAAAGAAGCAATAAGAATATAAGAAACAGCAGCAAGAAACAAACTCCTTTTAGGCAGGAGTCATAGGTGCCACTTGATGCTCCGCCTTGCGGAACAGTCACCACGACATGTACTGAAGGCCCAAGGACCATGCCACTAGGCCGACTGCCAGGTGCTGAATTGGCTGCCTGCATGACATATACAGATAAACTGAATACATTTATTACTTCCAGAGGAAAACACTTAGTGACATTCATCTGCTGCTTCTGTTTCCTTATTTGAATAATCTGAATAAGCATTATTGACCATAGCCCAAAAGATGGAAGATAAGGAGTTATCACTTAATGGATACAGATTGACTGTTTGGGATGATGAAAAAATTTGGGTAATGGTTACACAACATTGTGAATGTAATTAATGCCATGGAATTGTATATTTTAAAAAATGGTTTAAGTGGCTAATTTTATGAGCTATATAGATGTATAGATATAGATATATCCACAATCTTTTTAATCCTGCTAAAAATTGTTCTAAAACATAGTCATGCATTTGACTCAGGAAGCAAGATATGCTAAACTTATGTAAATCTTTTCGATAAAATAGATATAAAAAGACTGATTTGATCATGATAAAAAGATCCCAGTTGGTTATTGTTATATATGACATTAATTTTAGTAAAGATGTTAATTGCATGGAACCTTTGAGTGGAGATAGGTGGTAAGATTTCAGTGCAGGTGCACCTCAAAACATCAAAATGTTTGTTTCAACAACATTGTACATGTTATAAGTAAAATTTAAATCACATTTTAATTACACCAAGAGCATGTAGCATAAAGAAATTATTTTTAAATGTGAATAATCTGATGGCTATCCATTTTGAAGGTTGAGGTTTTCTTGTATTGGATTTTTTCAGAAGAGCTTTACCACAACAAATTCCATTCTCCTTTGAATCAGGTATGAATCTGATTTGTAATCTACAATGATCTGCATTCAGAAAGGTGGCATCAATATTGGCAAGGCAGTTGTATCTCACTGCTCAAAATTAGTTTAAAAATAGTGCTTAAAATTAGTTTTCATCATCTATTCTAAACAGAATACTTATATGCACAGAAAATCCATAATCATTCAGGTACGAAAATATTTTGAAAATCAAATCACCAGTCTCCTTGGAGAATTTGGAGGATTCGGGGAAAATAAAAGCAGAGTCACAATTCTAGCATCAGATGATTACCTGGACCATTTCAGTCTCTTTCACAACTGAGATACTAAGAGTCAGTGAGTCCACATCGAATAAGTACTATTGGTCTACTATTCTCCTCAGTAGGTACTTTGATGTCTTGTTAAATGGCCTTCAATAAGCCCCCATCACTTATTGAATAATCTTTATATACCTTGGTCCAAAATTCAGGGTCCTTCAAACACTGCTCCCAATAACCTTTCCAACTTCTTCAGTCTCTTCCCTCTGAAACACAAGGAGTAGTGTGTTAAATCCCCTCTCAAGAGTTTTTTAAAAATCCATGATTTGTTGCTGTGGTGGTTTGAAGCTGTATGTATCCCAGAAAAACATGTTCTTAAATCTAACCCATTCCTGTGGGTGTGAACCCATTGTAAGTAGGACCTTTTGATGAGGCTACTTCAGTTAAGGTGTGACCCACCTCATTCAGGATGGGTCTTTATCCTATTACTGGAGTCCTTTATAAACGGAATGAATACAGAGATTGGAGAGAGAAAGCCACAGAAGAAGCTGAAAGCCAACGAAACCCGGAAGAGAAGGGAGAGACCAGCAGACACCACCAGGTGCCTTGCCATGTGGCAGGAGCCAAGGATCTCTGGGAGCCTAGCTTTGGGAAGAAAGCATTGCCTTGATGATGCCTTGATTTGGACATTCGCTTGGCCTCACACTGTAAGCTAATAAATTCCCATTCTTTAAGCCAACTCCTTTCATGGTATCTGCTTGCAACAGCCTAGGAAACTAAAACAGTTGCATCTGCCAACTTTCATAGATGTAAATACTCCTATCACAGCTGCTTTTAGGCTACCAAGATTTTAAAACCTGGCTTGGAAAGTGTGTGAATATTTAACAGTTTGCTCTCCCAAGCCTGTAGGAGTCAACCCAGCTGAAGTATACCATTGGCACAATATATGAATATGCTATACTATACTCCAATATATGAATATGCCCTTCCATTTTCTGTAACTGTGCCTCCATTTGGAATGGAGTGAACCTCATTTCTTTGCATGTCAAAATCCTACCCACTCAATTTTCAACCCAAATGCCACTTTCTTCTAAATGCCCTAACTTTTTAATCTGTTTATCTTGTTGAATTAACATATCAACCTTAGAGTTGTATGTTGTACATACCACCATTCCCTGATCAACTGTAAACTCAATTAAGGCAGAGCACAGATTTTATTTCTTCTTTTCAGTACTCTTAAAGGCTAATACAGTGACTTGCACATAATGGTATTTTGTAAATTCTTGGAGTTTTCTTGGGGGGATGGGAGGTAGGGGGTGGATAACTGTGGGATTTGGTTTATCAGTGGATTTTAAGGCAATGAATAAATAAATAGAGTCCATAAAAGTGTATTTGAGACTATTTAAGAATGAAGGGTACAAATTAAAGTTAGTTTAAATATGCATTCACTTGAAAATAATCCTCATGAAATAAGGCAGCTTAGTAGTTAATACTATTAGTTCTTTTGTAAGATTACCTGGGTTCAAATACTGTCTATCACTGACTAGCTGGGTGATACTGGGCAAGTTACTTCACATCTCCAAGCCTCAGTTTCCTCATCCATAAATTGATCATAATAATACTACCTGTCTCATAGGGTTATTGTGAGGATTACATAGAATTATATATGTAAAGCACTTAAAATGGCACCTGACACATAGTAAGCATTCAATACACATCTGTTAGTATTAGTCATTATAATAATAGTAATAACTAGCTCCTATTACCTAAAATCTCCAAAACTATAAGCAAAATGAAAGGATAAATGAATGTTAATGAAAGAGGAAAAGGAGGGCAGGTGACTGTTTCTGATAATCACAAACACAGGGCTCGATTGCAACCTAGTCCTTAAAGTGAACCAAACCATATCTTTCAAAATCATTGTATCCCCTCCTCTCTCCCACCTTTTTATTTCTTACTAAATCAATCAGTCATTTTCTCCATACCTTTCTTCACAGCCAACAGCTGGTGTACCACTATGGAATAGCAAAGCCACAATCATGTTGGCAATGTCCACTTGTTTAAAAAATATTAACATTGGTTTGTTGAAACCCATTCTGAGCCTGCAGCATTCACTGATCTGTGGCACAGATGACCCAACCCACATCAGCCTCAGCAGATTCATTGTACCCCCTCAAGTGCCAGACAGATGAACCCTGAAGGATGTGGAACCGCTGGCATTTGTTTTAAGCAGATGACATCTTAAATGGATACTGGGTTATCCATTTATTCCACATCAGATAAGTATGCTGTCTTCATCCTAAGTCCTGAAAGAAATGGGTAGAAGGAAAAATCTCTGCCTTTCTGGTTCACTTTGGAGATTACTGAAAATACTAAAGGAAGAAAATAACAACTAATTGTTCATTAGCACAAAGGTGAAAAGGCACTAAAAAGATTCTAGGGCAGCTCTTCATCAACTCAGGAATTGGAGAAATAAGGCATGTAGGGGAACTACATGGAGATGATACTCCTTTGCTTACTGAACTTTTGCTTTCCAAAGAGCCACTTACTACATTGTTGCTTTCTGCGTCCCTGGTGCCACCCTGGAGCACCAGGAGCTATCTGGTGTAGCAGTCATCGTCTGTTGATTGTGTACTTCCCTATCTGCCTATTTTCAAAACACTGACAACATAATATGCACTGGCACTTGTATGTCATAGGTACTATGCTCAGTGAAATGGTGTAAGCTCTGTAGGAGCCTACTTTTCCTCAATTTATTAGGGCACTCCAAGATCTTCTGAAATATTCAGAAAACAGCCTGGAAGCCCCTGTTGGACACCGAGCTCTCCAACATTTCCAATGGTTGCCCTGGCCACAGGTGGAAAGAAGTTAGAAAACTTTGTAACCACTTCAGTGTTATACCTTTTAGCATATATACCCTATCCCCACAGAGACACATCATTGGCCTTTATATGATTTCAGGGCTGAAATTCACATGCTGATGTAAGAAAATTATTTGAAAAATTGAACTGCTGTACAGCAACAAGAATACACAAATTACAGTTCCCCACAATAACATATGTGAATCTCAACAACGTAACGAGTAAAAGAAGCCAGATCCCAAACAGTTCATACAATATGATTCTATCTATCTAAAGTTTAAATACAGGTAAACCAAATATATGATGATAAAAGTCTACATAGTGAGTAATCTTGTTGGGGGAAGGGCAGGGGGTGAGTGAATGGCGTGGAGCATAGAGGGGGCTTCTGAGATGCTTGTTAAGGTGTTTCTTGATTTGGGTTCTGGTTACATGGGGTTCACCTGGTGACAGTTCATTGACTTCTATGCTTAGTATTTGTGCACTTTTCTGCATGTATTTACACTCCAACAAAGTTCACTGACTTATAATAAAACTAAAGGAAGGAAATTTGAAAGATTGTCACCAATGTTAAAAATAATGGGACTGCTATTGTATTCACAAAGTAATATGCTAATAAATCCTAGATAAAAATAAAAATGTTCTAGAAGTTTAAATGCGAAGAGACCACAAGTACACCAGGAAAATTAAGGTAACAGAAAAAAGTGGGAAATAATGAAGTAAGGACCAGAGTTTGGAAATGCCGTCTGATTTATAGCTGAAGGAAATACATTCCAAACAGAGATGTAGCAGGAACAATAATCCCAAACTCGATGGAATTGTATCCCTCATTCAACTACTTCATTTTCCAGATGAGGAAACTGAAATGCACAGAAAAACCACTTGCCCAGGCTCACCTAGCTGCTTAGGAACAATGTAAAAACAATAGCCCAAGCCTCCTCAGGCCATTTGCTCCTTTGTAGAGGATGAGAACAACAGTCAAACTCCACATCACAGTGCGACTTTTACAGACCTGATAACACGAGGATTAGAGTACAGATCTACGGCTGCTGTGACTTTGCAGATTCCAGAACTCCAACCCTGGGAGATGCTCCAGCGGCGACTTCCCTGGGGTTGCAGGGAGTCAGAAGGCTTGGGGAGGCAACTCCAGCTCCTGCGGGTACTTCAGTGTAGGCGAAAGAATCAACCGAACAGGAACACCAACTCTGAGCATCTGGGTGCTCTGGATGAACTGGCCTCGTCTCATTCCCTTCTCCCGCAAGATTATTTTCCCAAGGGGGCCTTTTGGGAGGAAGCTTTGGCCTATTCAAAGACATGTATAAGGTCTGCTCTCTGACATTTAATCATTAAAATCATTCTTTGCATTCAAATCTAGCCAGAGATATGGAGATTTCTCAGGCCACTTATAATAAGGATGCCTCTGGTCAGCCAGCAGAAAGGGGCACTGCCTCCAGAATTGTGTATTTGTTTTCAGGAAGTCCCAAGGAGGGAATTCAGAACAGCCATGAAATGATAATGGCAGAGAAGAACTGCGGTCGGGGTTACTGCTTCTAGGGGGAGGGGCGGCCGGTAGCCGAGCCCTCAGCTCTCGGGGCTGCTTAAAGGGTACCGGCGGCGGGGGCTCTTTCCCGGAGGCGAGGGCGAGGCGGAGGACGTGGCCGGGTCCTCGGCGAGAGGCGTGCAAGGTGTGGAGGGCGGCGATAAGGACAAGACACTCTTCATCCCGTAGGAGTATGCGCCAAAGAGGCTTTATTCAGGGGTGATTACAGGTTATATAGGTTGGTAAGAAGGGCAGGGCTGGAAAGGAGGTGAAGTAGCCTTAAAGGGCAATATTGAAGGGAGAGGGGCTAGGATTGGTTCTGAGAGGACGCAGGAGCCGTTGCAGCGGGCGGGGGTTGTTCTGGCCACGGTGCATGCGCGCTGGCGGTGGCAGGAGTGGCCTTGGCACCAGGGAGTGAGTGGGCAAGATAAGGAAGTGGGGAAAGGGCAGTTGGGAGAAAGGCGGTTTCCTCCGGCAAGCCTCCCCTGCCAGTGGCATTTTGGGTGAGGAAAAGGGAGCTGCCTTGACCCCGTTCCTCAGGCTCGGGGGGGCTGCAGAGGGCACTCACGCCCGTACCTACTACCCTCCCCAGGGGGTAATCAGGTCCCCTGGCCCAGGCCTGGCAAGCCGAGGTACAAGCTCAGCTACCCGCAATTCCCCTTTCTTTTCTAATTAGAGGAAGAGGCTTTACCGGAGAGGCCCGCTAAGGGTGAGGGAAGGGGGAGGTCAGGGAAGGGAAAAAGGGGTTGACGGTGGCTCGGTGAGGCTGGAGTTCAGTGTAGGTGTGGTGCCCGGGCGCTTGACAATGGCTTCGCTGCAGCGGGCTGGGCGAAGGTGAGGGGTTTAAAGTTCAGGGGTTCAGAGAAGCTGGAACTCGAGGCGAGAGCGATGTTCAGGTGATTGGGAAGGGCCTCGCGGTTGGCGAGTCGACCGGTGTCGTTGAGGTCGCGGAGGGTTGGCTGTCATCTTGGAGTGGGGGGCGTCAGAGGTGGCGAGTCGCTGATACTGGATTTGCACGAACGAGGAAAAAATGGCATCCGTTTGTTTTCTTACAAGCTGGACAATTTTGCGGATGAGGCAGGGTCCTAAGATGAGAGCTAGAATAATTATTAATAGGGGGCCAAGAAAAGGAAGGATGTATGGGAGGATGGGAGTGAAAAAACTGGACCAATAACTGGTGGCTTCACGATCTCTTTTACGCTTTTCCAGTCCCTCTCGGACCCTTTTCAGGCTGTCCTCGACGAGACCTGTGGAATTGGCATAAACACAGCACTCTTCTCCTAGGGCGGCGCAGAGGCCTCCTTCTTTGAGGAGGAGAAGGTCAAGACCTCGGCGGTTTTGGAGCACGACCTCAGAGAGGGAATTGACAGAATTTTTTAGATGGTAAATAGCGTTTTGTAAGTGACGAATGTCCTCGTCAACAGCCGCCCTGAGGTGAGTTAGGGCGGAGCCTTGATTGGCTAGTGCAGCGATTCCGGTGCCAGTGCCGGCAAGACCTAGGAGGGAGGCAATTGTGAGGACGGTGATGGGCTCTCGCTTTTGTAGAAGGGCAGGAGCTGCAGTTCTTTCCAGACGGAGGAAGAAGTCTTCTTCGCTGTGGTATAAGACCCTAGGGATAAGGACAATTAGGAGGCAAGTTTCTTTATATTCACTGATGATATTCGTGCTGAGACAGGGGGTAAGTCCTGTAGAGGAGCAGAGCCATTGGGAGGAGTTATGAGGAATGAGAAATTTTGCCGAGCTGCTGGGAGATGAGTAGCTGGCACAGGCAGTGAGGTCGGGAGAGTTAATGGAGCGAGGGCGGACGCACTTTCCCGTATAGGAGACTGAATGAAAGGTCAGGGGGACGGCAGAGGTATTCCAAATGCATTCCAAGGGGCTGTCTTCTGTGCTTTCTGAAAAGGAGAGGTTGGAGGCAACGGGCTCGTATAGTGAGGAAGAGGTGGAGAGGCAGAGCCAGCAGGATGAGGTAAAATTGGGGTTGGAGGAGTTCACTGAGGCAAAGGCGGCTTGGATGAGGCTGAGGAGGGGAGAGGAATAACGAGAGGGGGGCAGAAAAGGTTGGGGTGGTGGGGTTGGCGATGCGCTGTTTGTAGCTGAGGTGCGGTTTCCGGATGCGCTGCTTGTACTTGAGGTGCGGCTGGAAGGCTGTGGAAAAGGGGGTTAATGACTTTATTGGGACTTATGCCAGAGGGTGTTTTTAATGCAGTATTTTGGCATGATTGGCTTACAGCCTCTTTTTTTATGAGAATAAGTGATCCTCGGTCGCCTCCTTTTTTATAGATTCTGAAGCCTCAAGTTTGACCGAGTAACCAGGAGGGATCAGTGGGGAGCTGCACTGTAAGATTAAGATGTGTGCAGGATTCCCTACTTTCTTGGCCGAGCCAGTTAACAGTAGGGAGTTTGCACCCTGTAGGGGCCCACTTTAGGGTAAGGTAATGATTAGGAACAGGAGGCTTCCTATTAGTGGCTAATGTTTCACACCTCCAGTATGCACAGTAGTACTCGTTGGGGGAATTACAGTACGATTTTCCAGGATTTGAGGATGGGCACATGTAATATTGGGCCTGGGGATCACTTACCTTTCGAGCGCAGGTTTCTTCGACTCTGGAGACAAAGGTGGCGAAAGGCTTACTCGGCTCCTGGAAGAGCTTGGTGAATTTATTAGGCCGACAGGCGGAGCAGCTGGCAAAAGCTCGCAAGGCAATTCCCCGAAGGATAGGCCAAAAGGTGGCAGGTGCATTAATATAAGCAGACGCACTTAGAAACGCTCCAGTGCCCAAATAGGCTTCGGGGGGATGATAGACTCCAAGGGCTGCGTCTTGCTCACTTTGCTTAGCTGCTTCCGCTTGGAAGTGAGCACGCCAGTCAACAAACTGACCGGGGTTAAGAATGGAACGGGCAAGCGAGGCCCAGTCTTGGGGGATGCAATAGTCCATGCCGAGATCCTGCAGTATTTGGGAAGTGTATGGGCTACCTAACCCGTCCTCCCTGACGGCCCTGCGAAGCTGCTTGATAGTATCTGAGTCAATGGGATACCAGTCATACGGTTTCTGTGGGGTGGGGGCAAGGTTAAGAGGAAAGCAGTGAAAGGCACGAGAGAAAGGAGGACGCGCTTGCAGAGGACTTGGCGCGGGAGTGGGGGTAGGGGGAGCGTTGCCCCAAGGGTTGCTTTGAGGTGTAGAAGGCAGCCAGGGGTTGTTAGTTGGCAGGGTGGAAGGAGCGGCGGCAGCTGCCGGTAGCGGCTCCGAGGGGGAGCTTGTCGAAGGGAGAGGCGGGAGTGGGAGGCCCCAAGCGTCGCAAGATGGCGGCGCGGTGGGCGTGGCTAAGACACAAGATGGTGGATCAGCCCCGCCCTGTGAAAGGGCGGGGTAAAGCGCATGCGGTTTCCGGCCCAGCTTAGGGCTGACATCATCGCCGGAGCATTTCCTCCCCTCGATGGAAGAAGAAGGAGGAAGTTCGCCATCTTGGCGTGGCGCAGTGTTATTTTGCTTTTTGGGAGTCACCTCGAGCGCGTTGTTAATCTGCTCGACTAAGGACTCCGTGTCCGAGTCATGATTTGAATTAGTATCGCTATCTGAATCTGTTGGCTGGGTTGATAGGGCCTCCTTGGATTTAACGGGGCCTCGATCAGGGGGGAGGGAGCCTTGAAGGCAGGAGCGGATGGTTATCAAGGTGGGGAGCAAGCCGGGAGGGAAGCGCTTGCTCTCATGTTCCATGGCGTTGGTGACTCGATCAATAAGACGATCATAAATAACAGGGTCCCAAAGATGGCAAGTGGTGAGCCATGGGTTAAAGGGCAGCAGGAGATCCCAGTATATCTGCAGCTGCCGGACAGACACTTTACAGCGATGCGTGTCTAGGAGACCCGCTAGAGCACGAACTTGAGGTGCCTGACATGTAGATATACGATTACCCATAGCTGAGGGGAGAGGAGGGGGAGTTGTTCCCGAGCCGGGCCGGCCCGGCTGGCGGGGAGGAGGAGGAGGAGTTGTTTACCGAGCAGAGAGAATGAGATAAACTGTGGCCGCAAGGCCGAAGGAGACGGCGAGAGCAGAAAGCAGTGCCCTTTGGCAACAGGAGCAGTCAGGGGGGGCGGTTGCAAAGAGGCACACGGTGCCAAATGAGGAAAGAAAGATACAAAGAACTACAGCAAAGTAATGGAGGGGAAGAGGGAGAGCGTTAGGAGGAACGGGGGTCATAGAAGTGCGCATACAAGAGGACGAAGAGAGCGTGGGGGAAGGGAGGAGTTCCTACTGGATGAAGAGAGCGTGGGGGAAGGGAGGAGCGGCTTCGGAGCAAGGAACCTCCCACGGCTCCGGAAGCGGCGAAGGAGAGGCGGCCCTTACCTTGCAGGCGAGGAAACGGGAAGCTGGAGAGGCGTCCGGGCGAGCGGGCGACCTGCCAAACTGTTGTGTGGAGGCGTTCCTCACACGGGGCACCAGTTGCGGTCGGGGTTACTGCTTCTAGGGGGAGGGGCGGCCGGTAGCCGAGCCCTCAGCTCTCGGGGCTGCTTAAAGGGTACCGGCGGCGGGGGCTCTTTCCCGGAGGCGAGGGCGAGGCGGAGGACGTGGCCGGGTCCTCGGCGAGAGGCGTGCAAGGTGTGGAGGGCGGCGATAAGGACAAGACACTCTTCATCCCGTAGGAGTATGCGCCAAAGAGGCTTTATTCAGGGGTGATTACAGGTTATATAGGTTGGTAAGAAGGGCAGGGCTGGAAAGGAGGTGAAGTAGCCTTAAATGGCAATATTGAAGGGAGAGGGGCTAGGATTGGTTCTGAGAGGACGCAGGAGCCGTTGCAGCGGGCGGGGGTTGTTCTGGCCACGGTGCATGCGCGCTGGCGGTGGCAGGAGTGGCCTTGGCACCAGGGAGTGAGTGGGCAAGATAAGGAAGTGGGGAAAGGGCAGTTGGGAGAAAGGCGGTTTCCTCCGGCAAGCCTCCCCTGCCAGTGGCATTTTGGGTGAGGAAAAGGGAGCTGCCTTGACCCCGTTCCTCAGGCTCGGGGGGGCTGCAGAGGGCACTCACGCCCGTACCTACTACCCTCCCCAGGGGGTGATCAGGTCCCCTGGCCCAGGCCTGGCAAGCCGAGGTACAAGCTCAGCTACCCGCAAAGAACATCATGGCAATAACTGTGAAATGACTCGGAAAAGTTAAAAGCCTCCATTAGCATCTGTTTCTGGAAATTTTTAAGGACAGGAATCTCAGACCCACCCATCACCCATTTCACAGGTTCTATCAGGCTTTACAACACACAGAGAGCAATCTCAAGCTCTCCATAGGACAATCTGTTTCCTGAGTCTCCCCTTGGCAGCCTACATTTGCTGTGAATGTGGGGCTGGGTGTGATGGCTGCCTGCCAGTTCCCTGCTGGACAACTAATAGCTGCAACTAAACACCCTTTCAAAATTTCAGTGTGCTTGAGCCATTGGTTTGGGGATCTCTTCCTTTGAAAGGTCACAATTCAAGGACTAGGGAGATTAAGAGCCCATTTATGGATACAGCCATAAAAGTTGAAAATCATGCATTTCTAAAGACACTGTGGCACATAGTGATGAATGCATAGAATGACTGTATGTTGGTTTGGGGGCAGAATCCCTCAAGTTTGGGAGACCAGGGCCAGAGGATGTGTAGGTCTCTCTCAGAACATGGGTTCCTTGCAGTAGTCAGAGCAGATGTTCTGTCATAATACATACACAACTCCCTCCGGGTCAAGCACTGGGGTAGGTCCCTGGAAGTGTTAGCAGTTATTCTTTTATATAAATGGTGGAAATATCCAGAAGTCCTGGCTGCTAGTAGATACATGGTTCATTACCCAGGGTTAAAGTCTCAGTGTGTTCGTCTTTCTAAAACTGTCCCAGTTCTGATCCTTCTCCAAGTCATCCTCCATGGTCACCATATCCCAGTGTATCCCCAGGGTACCAGGGTACAGAGTAATGCTGAATGTTTCAGCAGCAGCAGCGGCCCTCCAAAGACTGGGAGTAAGCCCAGAGTGTCCCTATAAGCTCTATAACCTAAACAATGTCATTATAAATTCTGTACCTTATAATAGTCAACAGATTATTGTGATTTCAACACTGCAAAATCCTAACCAAAATATAACATGGAACTTCTCCCCCAAATTCACCTCTTGCAGACACTATCCTAACCAAAATGTAATATGGAACTTCTCCCCCAAATTCACCTCTTGCAGACACTATCTAAAAAAAGGTCAAAGCAATAAACACACCATGCCTCATCCTTCCCTTATCAGTGCAGCCTTAATCTAGGACATTATCTCATGTGGCCTGTCTTCCAACCTTCTGTGCACCCCTTTGGGGCTGCATCACTCTAGAATGTTCCTTTTGCATGCTTTTGGCTTTCAGTGAGAGCCCCACCTTAAACTTGTCTCTCAGAGCCTCTTTCAACAATATAGATATCAAGTTTAGATAGACAAGTGAAGAGATAATTGAAGACGAGAGCCCGTTAGAAAGATATTATCAATGTGGCCAAATGAAGTCAGATCCCAAAATTCAATTGGCACACATTTGTGCAATTGGGCTACCTGGCAAGGATATGGAATATTAGTTCTATCACTTACAGTAAGACTACTCTGGGAGAAATTTGCCAACCAAGTTCTTATAGTCCTGTGTTAATTTTTTTCCAATTCCAAAAAGACATAGTCCCTATTATTTAAGACACTAGATGTGAGAGCTCCTCCTCCTTATAACATTATAAATTAGACTCACATAAAAGTGTCTGTTTACATTGACTAACCCAGAGAAGTGCCCATGTCTGCCCTTCTTTCTAATCCAGTTCACTATCCATCACTGGACATTCTTGATGCTTCCTTCACAGCAATCTCCAACCCATCCCCTGCCCAATCCCTCAATAGTCTGTGCTGTGAAATTTCGTTGAGGCCTTTTGAAAAGGCCCAGCTGTGCAACCTTGGGTGCGCCACTTCATCTTGAAAGCCTTCATTTTCCCAATCTCTTACATGAGGGATGTGAAGTAAATTATCATCAAGATTCCTTCATGTTTTTAAAAGAATCCAAAGATGATGGAAGAAAAGAGGATGATAGATAATTAGCTTATCTATCTTTGGCACTCCAAGCTACCCCCCCCACACACACACACATACCGCCCCTTTCTACTCTCTCTAAGCTCTTCTCTGTCATCAAAAGTTCAGAGCCTTCCTATGTTCTAGCAAAACATAATCTCAGGAAATAATTTAATATCAATTATTGGCCTAGATTGTAAACTCCTTGAGAGCAGGGATGACCTTTGTGTTCTCAACCTAGAACCTAGCCCTAACCCTCTTGATTACTCTTGAATTACTGAATGTAATTGCTCTCTCAGGCATCTTTGCTATTAGAACTTTATCTCTAAGTAGAATGAAAGATTTTATCTCCTAACAAAGAATTTACAAGGGAAGTAGGGGCTAGAGAATGTACTTTAAAGGGCACTCTTCCAGTAACCCTGAAAAGTACCATATTGGTTGACTTTTATTTTGTCTAAACATGAAGCAGTTTAGAGGGCTGTAAGTAGATCTAGGGAGAGAAACACAAGGGAGCCTGGGGAAGAGAATGTATCAGCCAGGATCCTGGCAGGAAAAAGAAGGCACATTCAGATGGAATCAGTTTAAAAAAGGATTATTTCAGGGAACCCAACAATGGTTAGCCCAGTACTGTGGGAGGAGCATAGCAGATAGTAGTTACCACTCTTAGGCCTGAAAAGGCAAGAGCACAGGCCATCTGACAGGAGCTTTGGCCTTTAGTAGAGGCAACCAACCCACAATCGACTGGGCAGGGAGGAAGCTGGGAAAATTAATTCCCTGATTTCCCTCTCCTCTTGTCCACCTAGCTCCCATTGGCTAAAACCAACTAGAATCCAGAGGGCAAGGGAGCCCTTAGAGGCAGCCCACAAGGGTCAGCCTGCTGGGACAGAGCAGTGTGGAAAAAAAGAGCAGAAAATGGACCTGGAAAGGCAAATGGAAAAGATCTAGCCCACTACTCAAAGAGTCTGCCAACAACTTCCATGTAAGCTAAGACAGGAGAACTCCAGTTGTGATCCCTGGTTCACAGGATCTTCTGTTCATCTCCGGTCTCCACAGATCTGCCCCCATGAGATTAAGAGCAAGAGTTCCCATGCCTAGGACACAACAATCAGAGTTTAATGTTCCTTTTCAAGTCGCAAAAGAGCACGTCTATCAAGTTCAAGCTTTGCCTGAGGTACAAGATACTGTATCTTAAAACCCTGAAATGTGCTTAGAGTGAAGAAGTCTCTGTACTCCAAAACTGAGCAGTGGGTGGCTGATTCAGTGGTCCTACTCACAGCCCACTCTCATCACAGTCAACCTGAAAGATTCCAAGCTCTTTAAAGTGAACAGATCTGCTGGGTTCCAGGACTATAGCCTTTCCTTCTGTAAAGACAAAAGAACCTGGGGGTCTTCTAAGATTTGACTCATCTTTTGAAGAAGCAGCATTCTGGTGCAGAACAATAACCTTCTGTAGCTTCTTGTAAGTGCTGCCTGCTTGAAAGAAATAGTGATTGCCTCCAGTGGGCTTTATGAGGAAACACAAACTAGAAAGATCTGTTAAGAGTCATGAAAGAGGATTCTCTCTCTGTATCTCTCTCTCCCCCTCCCCCCTCCTCCTTTTTATCTTATTTTACTTTGGTCAAAAACATGAATCAGACTGAAGAAATGAAAGTGCCATTCAGCTTTAATGAAGTCCAATTCCAGCAGTGAAGAAATAGTGGACAGCAATGTGGGCTTGTTTACTCTCCACTGAAATCAAATGCTCCTCCAAAATTCATAGGAAAACAATTGTTTTCAAGAAGTTGATGGAATAATGTTTTTAAGATCTCTTTGAAGAATATTCCAGAATAATCACTGATTCTAAATTAGTAGAGGACCTAAACAGCATCCTTTCCTATATAAATATAGTCCTCCTTGCTTTGAAGCGAACTGTCAAGAGATCATAGGTTTCAAAAGAAGGATAGGTTTAAGACAAGCCAGAACAATGTCAAATTTCGTGGAGTCCAGATGGTTCTGCCGGACTTGTCTTAAGCTGCTGGGTTTATGGTAGTTTTTTTTCTGAGACCTAAATAGATATGGGTGATAGAAATATAGGCAGCAATCCCAGGAATACTTCTGAAGCACTGTAGTAAATATGTGTCATAATGTGTCTCCACCCTGAGCTCCACTTATTGGACATTTCTCCTCCCCCCAAGAAGGGAGAAACTGCAGACACATCAATGTTTTGCTCTCTCCACTCACTCACCCCAGCTAATTGGACCAAAAGTGGATACCTGATTCAAGGAAACCAATCAAGAGTCTACACTGGCCAGAAAAAAATGTCTTTCCACATTTAATAGTGGGACACAAAAAGGTCAAAACAAATAAGTATAGACAGTTGTCTTGTAAACTGATGTAAACTTGACTTAAGGCCACCATTTAGAGACAGGCATGATATTTCCTATATAAACAAAGCAAAAGAATTAGCCTGAAGAGAGAAATATGAAGCCCAAAACAGAGATAAGCAGATATAAAAGACCACGTTGTCCCAAAGACAGAGATGTGGATAGAGAGGAGAGGTCTGTCTTGAACTCTGTTGACTTTCCACTTTCTAGGTCCTATTTCAGAACCCTAGTGAGTCCTAAATGCATGGCTCGCCCTTAGAATCTTGGAGACATCCATGTTTCCCTGCAGGGAATGTCCCATCACAGGGGAAAAGAGGATGGGCAAAATTCTGTCTGAAGATGGAGTTACATGAGGCAGCAGTTAATGCCCTGGCACTGGGAGAGGGAGGAACACATTATCAGGGGCAGGGCCTCTTCAAGGGACTTGATTTATTACTCTTTTCTTTGTCAACACTTTATACTTAGCAGAATTCCAAGAGATGTGTTGACCAGTTGCCATCACCTGTAGCATTGCCCATCCTATGTGTCAGCTTAATCTTCATTTTAACCATACAAAGCTTATGATGCTGTACCAGCCTTATCAAGTCACACTTCCTTAACTCAGCAAGGATAAAAACACTAAAGTTAATTTTTGAAGCAATGTCTTGTAAAATATGTAACATGTTCTATAAAATGACACAATGTACTTTCATTTATCAAAGCTCTTGCTTGTTGAACGTTAATGTAATATCTCTAGGTAATGACTAAATTTGGAATTACATGCCACAGATTTCAAAAAAGGCTTTTACATATTCTGCTTTAGAAAGCCCTGCAGCAACCCTGTGACTTTGGCAGGACATGCATTAGTAAATTCATTTTAAATGGAAAACTGAGGCTCAGTAAGTCAAAGGTTTGACAGCTAATACAAGAACGAGACACAAAGTCAGAGGTTTAACTTTGAAATCTATATTCTTTCCACTATAGAGAAAGTGTAGAATCTTGCAGAATCTTCAAAATGGAGTCTTTATTGTGGGGACCTGTTTAACATGGGTTCTCACTACAATGTTTCCAGTTACTAAAACATGAGAGTACTCCATGAGAGGAAGACTGTGTCTGAACTGGCCATCATTGTGTTCCCAGCACCTAGAACAGTGTAGAGTACATGGAAGGTACATGACTTGGGCTGGGCTTCCCAGAAGCAAACCATGAGAGAAAGATTCATGTGAAAATGGTTTGCTGCTGCTGCCGTTATGCAAAATACCAGAAATGGATTGACTTTTAGGGCATTTATTAAGTTACAAATTTACAGTTCTAAGGCTATAAAAGTGTCCAAACTAAAGCATCAACAAGATTATACCTTCACTGAAGGATGGCCGATGGCATCGGGAAAACCTCTGTCAGCTGGGAAGGCACGTGGTTGGTATCTGCTAATCCTGGGTTGTGTTCCAGCTCCTCTCTCAGTTCCTGTGCATTCTTGGTTCTTTCTCTCTAAGTGCCTGGGGGTCCTGTCCTAGCATATCCCGGGGCAAACTCTGGGCTTCATCTCTTAGCTAAATGTCCTTCTGTCAGCATCGCTAAGCATCTCTAAGTGTCAGCATCAGCATCTCTCCAAAAGTCTCTCTCAGAGGCTCTGAGCTCCTTTTTTCTGTTAGGACTCCAGTAAACTAATCAGGACCCATGCTGAATGAGCAGGGCCACACCTCCATGGAAATAATTCAGTCAGCATTATCACTCACAGCTGACTGAGTCACATCTCCATGGAAACACTCAATCAAAAGTTCCAACCTAATCAACACTAATATATCTGCCCCCCCACAAGATGGCATTCAAGAACATGGCTTTTTCTGGGGGACACAACATATCCAAACCACCACAGGAAGTGTTCCAAGGGAATCAGCAGAAGACTAGGAAAATAAGATTTGAAAGGGAAGGGGACCAAGCAAGGACACAACATTAAGTCCCAAGGAGGGTAACTTGGTCCAGTCTCACAGGGGAGCTCTGGAGACAGTCTAGGTCACACCTCAGAGGTGTCCCCATTAGGGGGCATCAGAACTAGAGACCTGATATCTTTCCATCTATCAGTCATTGGTTAAGGAGTGTCCAAAGGGGGATGTAGATTCCCAGGTACTTTTGGCTCTTCAGGCAAAGTGGGTTCTGGAAGCTTGAGGGCAGCCCTTTAACAAAGAGATGTAGATGCTGGCTGCTAGGCGTAAAAGCATGTGATCAAAAATGATAAAGGGAACCAAGGGAATAGGGAAATTGTATGGTACAGTGCTCAATAAATATTTGTTGAATGAAAGAAATAAAAAGAAGATTAAGGGAGGGAAGGGATGGAGAGAGGGAAGAGGGAGGGAAGACTATGTCCCAAGTGCTTAGTAATATCCTCTCAGCTAAATATCCTGGAAAACCATGCAGATATGTTTTCCTTCATTTTATTAATGAGGGAACTGAAGCTCAGATGGTTACATAGTGCCTAAGGTCACACAGCCCGTGATAGTAGAGCCAGAATTCAAACAGCTCCATCCAGCTCCAAAGCCTCTGCACTTTCCATTACTCCACTCTTCCACACTGAGCTGTCATTCACATGCTGCCTGAATTCCATGGAAACTGCCTGGCCTCCCTTCTGAACCCTTCAAAGAGCAAGCTCTCGTGGGCCATGATTTGGATCTCTTTGGCAGCATCCACACACTTTCGTTCTATGCACACTTCCTCTCTTATGCTCTCACATCGTGTCCATTTGAAGCAACGTCAGAGAAAAGAGTTGAACATATAGACGATCGAACAAAAAGTATTGATACCACCCCCTATGCAAAAACAATGAAAGAAGCTCCTAATGAACAGTCCAGTCTCCTGAAATCTCCTGGCATTTTTCAGCTTTCTGAGAATGTCTGTGTTTTCCAGAGCATGTCTGCTCAGAATGTATGAGCCAAAACCTCCTAGGGATTTTCCATCACTTGTTTATATTGTGCCTGGATCGACTCAAACGAGTTTATTATAAATAAGATAGAGTGATGGGTTTTTTTTCATGAATTGAGACTGAAAATTGGTTCTAAACATTGTTTTCTGCTCTAGACTAAATATAAATGGCATTTAGACTGATTGCACTATTAGCAGGTAAAAGGTGCTGAGTTTTTAAGGGATTACAACCTTATTTAATATAATTATGAAACCAAATTACAATCAGAGGGGTTTGGTGGAAGATTATAAGCAGCAGCCTTTTCCTCTTTTCAAGCTTATCCCATTAAACATACAATTCACTTACAAAGGAGGAGAAAAGGAAACAGAAATGTAAATATTCCCAGAGCTAAGTGCTCTGGGCATGGCAATATCTAGCCGCAGCTGTCCTCCATCGCCCTTCTATCTAGGATGTTTCTCCACCAATCTCTACCACGCCCACCCAATTTGCTCCTTAAACATACCAACCACCCTCCTAACTTTAATCTCTGTACCTGAACTAGTTCTACAGCTGACAGGGGTGGACTGGATCTATTAAGGGTCTGCTCTAGGGCAAAACCATGAAATCAGATTGAATTTCAACCTTACCTTCCTTTCTCGTGCACCATTAACCTTCCGGTGCCCTCCTCTTTCCCCACCAAGTTTCCCAGAGTGCTCATACACTGAAGCATTCACGATTGATATTCACTTAAGTTCTGTAGCTCTCCCAGAGGCATTACCTTTTACAGGAGATTCCCCAAAATGCCATGCTTAACTTAAAATGAGATCAGACAGTGTGGCAATCTCAGGGGGGGTGATTTGTCAGGATGAAGAAGGGATGACCTCCTAAAGCTTCTCAAAGCAGGCCACATTGGCTGCAATCTGGTCCACTGATGGGAGCATAAACAAAGACAATGCCTGCTCTTTTATCTCCTTTTAATAAGAGATTTAACCACTCATTATCTCATCTGAATCATATAAAGTGCAACTGGCTCCTCCCCCAAATGGAAAATATACAACCCTAGTATAGATGATTACTCCACAAACTCTCTCTCTCTCAATCTCCCTTCTAGACATTAAAATAATCTCAACTGTTTCCTTTAATCTCAACTCTTTAATGTGATTCATTCAGATAAATTGAGTACATGATACTTCCCTTGCTTAAATAATAGAAGATAATAATTTAGAAATTGGTATTTAGATATTACTGAGGATGATTTGAGAGAGATGGTCTTATTCTTGTATATTTTTTCTTTTCATTGAAAGAAGTGTTCATTTTTATAAAAGGGAAACCCTTGAATCTGAGCTGGTCTTGTGAGCTACTTTGGCCAGTAGAAAGTGATGGAAATAATGTGGTGCTAGTTATGAGCCTGTACCTGAAGAGATCTTGCACACCTACACTCTCTCTTTTGCACCCCTGCCTCCTCTAGGACATACCTGGGTTTGTCTGCTAAAAGATGAGGCAGCCCAGTTGCTCCAGTCAAGGCACCAGACATAGGAAAGATCCCACCCAAGATCAGCAAAGCCCAAGCTTACACACAGCTGACCACAGAAGCGTAAGAAAGTCACAAAGCCCAGCTGTCTTAGTTTCCTAGCTGCTAACACAAACACCAGATAATGGGCTGGCTTCAACAATAGGAATTTATTGGCTCTCAGCTTTGAGGTTAATAGAAGTCCAAAATTGAGTGATCAGCAAGGCAATGCTTTCTCTCCAAGGACAGTAGCATTCTGGGGCTGTCTGCCAGTGATCCTTGAGTCCTTCGCTTTTCTGTCACATGGCAATGTCCCTTCCTTTCTCTTCCAAGTTACATTAATTTCCAGATTCTTGCTTCTCCCTTCAATGTGGCTTTTTCTTCATAAAGCCTGCAGTAATAGGATTAAGGCTTCACCTCATTCAGTTGGGCCACACCTTAACTAAAAATAACATCTTCAAAAGGTCCTGTTTACAATGGGTTCACACCCACAGAAATGTATTAAGATTAAAACCAAAGTCTTTTTTTTTCTGGGGTACATAACTCAACCTACCACACCAGCTCAGTTCATAAAACTCATCCAGCCAACCTGCGGATTCATGAGAAGTAATAAATGGCTGTTTATTAAGCCACTAAGTTTTGAAGTGCTTTGTTATACAGCAATAGTTAAGCAATAAAGTACCTGTCCCTCATTATGAATAAGCTGACATATGCACAGTTTATGCACAGAAGGAAGTCCCCTGGCAGAAAAATACATGTTCCTATACTATAACTAAACTAAACACACACACACACACACACACACACACGCACACACACGCACACACACACACAACCTGACACAGTGTGTTGTTTCATTACTTGATTTATCAAACATGAATAGGGTAAGTCTGGACATTACTCATGATTTATGAAAGGTTAACTTTTAAATTATTATGATCCATTATATGGAGACTGCAAAAGAGCCCCACTATAGTTCCCACCATCTTAGCATTTTTCCATTATTAAAACATTCTCTCAGCCACGACATCCTTGACTCGTGTGACCAGGGATATTTTTCTGATCCTTTTTTTCTACCTATCAATTATCCTGGCACATAAAAAAGGTGAAAATGGAAGGTCTGTGTATACCCTGAAAAATGTAGATTCACTGAGTTAGGCACAATCAAGGCCCTTCCTCTATAGATGATGACCAAAACTATTCAGAAGAATCCTTAACCACACTGTGGTAGTTTGGACATTTTATGGACCCCAGAAAAGATCATGTCCTTAGACTTAATCCATTCCTGTGTGTGTGTAGACCTATTGTAGATGGGACCTTTTGATTAGGTTATTTTAGTTGAGGAGTGATCTTAATCCTTTTACTGGAGTCCTTTGTAAGAGGATAAAACACATACAGAAGCTGAGAGATGAAATTAAGAGAAGCTCATGGAAAAAGCCAGAGAGAAGCTAAGAGAGGAAATTCAGAGAAGCACCCAGAGAAGCTGATAGATGGAATAGCGAGAAGCTAGAAGAACAAACCTCAGGAGAGAAGTACCAGCAGATGTCACCGTGCGCCTTGCTATCTAACGGAGGAGCCCAAGCTCACCAATAACCAGTTTTCAGAGATGGTATCATCCTATTGATGCCTAAATGTGGAAATTTTCATGGCCTTAGAACTGTAAACTTGTAAGCTAATGTTCCGGTTTGCTAAAGGTGCTGTTATGCAAAATACCAGAAATGGATTGGCTCTTTTAAAGGGGATTTATTAGGTTACAAATTTACAGTTCTAAGGCCATAAAAGTGCCCAAACTAGGGCATCAACAAGAGGATGCCCTCACTAAAGAAAGGCTGATGGCATCCACAACACCTCTGTCAACCTAGAAGGCACATGGCTGGTGTCTGCTGGTCCTTTGCTCCTGGGTTCTGGTTTCAAAATGGCTTTCTCCAAAATGTCTCTGTCTCTCTTAGCTTCTCTCTCTCAGCTCCTGTGCATCCTTGCTTGTTCTCCAAGGGCATTTCTCTCTAGGCATCTGGGGGTCCTTCTTAGCTTCTCTGGGGCAAACTCTGGGCTTCATCTCTTGGCTTAGCATCTCCAAACATCTTCCTGTCTGCATCTCCAAGCATCTGAGCCTGTGTCAGCTCCTAAACTAATCAAGACCGACCTTGAATGGCCAGGGTCACACCTCCATGGAAATAATCTAATCAAAAGGTTTCACCCACAGTTCGGTGGGTCACATCTCCATAGACACAACCTAATCAAAAGATCTTACCCATAATAAGCCTGCACCCAGAATATTAGTTTAAAAGAACATGGCTTTCACCTTGGCGAGTGATCTCACTGCCATCCCCTCTATCTGGGACCTGACTCCCAGGGGTGTAAATCTACCTGGCAACGAAGGCTATGACTCCCAGGGATGAAACTGCCCCTGGCATCGTGGGATTGAGAACATCTTCTTGACCAAAAGGGGGATGCACAATGAAACGAAATAAAGCTACAGTGGCTGAGAGATTTCAAATCGAGTTGAGAGGTCACTCTGGTGGACATTCTTACACACTATATAGATAACACTTTTTCAGTTTTAATACATTGGAATAGCTAGAAGTAAATACCTGAAAATACCAAACTCCAACCCAGTAGCCTTGACTCTTGAAGACGACTGTAAAACAATGTAGCTTATAAGGGGTGACCATGTGATTGTGAAAACCCTGTGGATCACACTCCCTTTATACAATGTATGGATGGATGAGTAGAAAAATGGGGATAAAACCTAAATGAAAAATAGGGTGGGACGGCGGAGGGATTTGGGTGTTCTTTAATTTTTATCTTTTATTCTGATTCTTTCCGGTGTAAAGAAAATGTTCAAAAATAGATTGGGGTGATGAATGCATAAAAGTATAAGATGGTACTGTGAACAGCTGACTTTACACCATGGATGACTGTGTGGTGTGTGAATATATCTCAATAAAACAGAATTAAAAACAAAAAAAGAACAGGGCTTTTGTGGAGGCACATAATAGATTCAAACCAGCACAGCTAATAAATCCCCATTGTAAAAGTTAGTCCGTTTCTGGTATATTCCATTTCATCATCTTTACCAAACCAAAACATACCCCATGCTAGATGCCAATCCTTGATTATTAGGCAATTTTCCTAGAAATTATCTGATCGCAGATTTGTGGCCTACCTATATGTTACAGAAAATTGGCAATTCCCCATATCAGCTGCACTGAGGACTATGAATTTTCCAAACAGTAGCATCGAAACCTGGTGTTTTCTGGAAATGTGTGTACATCCTCTTTTTCTAATGGGTCAAGCTTCACCCCAATTCTTGGGAGTCATCATTCTTGAAAATATTTCTTGGAATAGCATCTGAAAGTTTGAAAAATGCTTTCAAATCTTATTTCATCTTCATAACAATCTTGAGAGAAGAGGAACTAAAAATCAGAATATTTAGTTGGCTTGCCCAGAGATACCAACAGATAGTTAAATAGCAAAGTCACATTTCATCACAAATTGCTGCTTGTTTTTCAAGGCCAATCTTAAATGTCACCCCAACTGTGAAACCTCCCAGATTCCAGAAGCAGAGTTAGAGGCTCCACTCTTTGCTCTTTACGATATCACCATGTGTTTTAGTTATTAGTGACCATACCCCAGAGTCAGAGGGTGGTGTTCCAAACCTCAGCAAAGCCATCTGTTTCATCTTATCCTCAGTGCTTATCATAAGATAAAGAGCCCCTCAATACATATTGAGTAGAAACAGTAATTAATTCAAAGGTGGTGACCTTTTTTTAGTACAAATCATATAAATATCCTCTGGCAGCAATGTAGGGAAAGAAAAATCACAGGTCCAGAAGGTGTACGGAACTCAGGTTGAATCCTGGTTCTGATACTTACTGAGTCACCTTGGATAGGCCACTTCACCTCACTGAGTTTCCATTTCCTTCCCTGCCAAGGATTTCTTCTACAACCACATGGCTAAGGCTAGTCTGCAACAATGTGATGACACTATCATCAGAGATTATGAAAATATGAGTGGGAAAAATAAATGAGGTAGATTAACAGAAGAGGTAGAAAGAGATCATAGCCAGTTTCATTCTGTGACAAGAACTACAATAATTCAGAGAGTCTATAATTGCATTTCTAACTTTATTAATGCATTCAGGGAATAACTTTCAAACTCCTACAGTGTGTAAAATGCTGGACTCTGGACATATAGGTGAATTAAAGCACAATCTCTCCAGTCTTCAGTATAGCATATCAGATTTGAGGGGTGGGAACAGAATATTCCTGAATATCCCATGCTTTGTTACTGCTAGAACTCCAGTGGAGAAAAACATTTTTCTAGTACCAGTATCTGCTCAGTCTTTATTTGCTAACTTTGGTGGTGGTGGTGGTGGTGGTGGTTGGGATTTTGCAAAATATACAGCATTCCCTACTTCCCAGACTCGAATACACAAGTTAGCCCCCCTGTCTACCCACCTGTGGTGGTTTAGAACTGTATGTACCCCAGGAAGTCATGTTCTTAAGAGCTAATCCATTCCTGTGGGTGTACATCTATTGTAAATAGTACCTTTTGATGAGGTTGCTTCAGTTAAGTTGGGGCCCAGGTTGAGTCTTAATCCTCTTACTGAAGTCTATTATAGATGGGATGAATACAGGGAGAAAGAGAGAAAGCCATGGAAGCAAGAAACTGAGAGCAAGGAAACTCAGAAGAGAAGGAAGAGACCAGCAGAGGCCACAATGTGCCTTGCCATGTGGCAGAGGAGCCAAGGATCTCTAGCAGCCCATCTTTGGAAAGAAAGCATCACCTTGATGATGCCTTGATTTGGACATTCTCATGGCCTCAAACTGTAAGCTAAAAATTCCCATTGTTTAAAACAACCCATTTCATGGTATCTGCTTTGAGCAGCCTAGGAAACTAAAACACCACCTTTTTACCTCATGTTCATATATTCGTTGATAACTACAGATCTAGACAGATTCATTTTGCTTCCAACCCAAGAAAGCTCAGGTGTACACTTCCATTCTGTGCTCTCCATCTTAGAGAAGATGGATGCTGACCATGCCCTGGGCAAAATGGGAACCTTACAGAGTTTCAATATGAATGCCATTTCCTCTACTGGCAGAGAATGATAAAGGAAACATACATTCCTATTATCTGCCCACCCTTCAGAATGATGGATTACTTGAATGGGAAGGGATATTGCTCCTGGGCTCCAGAGAATTAGAGGTATCTCTTCACGAATGTCAATATTAAATGGTGGGGCAAAATTGTCACAATGGAAGCAAGAAACTCTCTGGTAATTCATTCTTCCTTTGTTTTGTGCTCCAAGAAAAACAAGCAATGATTTTGCCTTTTCCCATTTTCCATATATTTTTTTCCTTTGGAAAGTAAGTAATAACATCATTCTTCCTTCACTAATGGCAGTATTGGCCATAATTTGAGGCTTAAAAGCAGGATGACATGTTTTGAATAAAGCTGAGGATGAACGTCAGCATTCTGCTACAAAGGAATAGTGGTATTGTTCTGCCAAACAGAAGGTTAACCTTATCTGTTATAGTGGAAAGTTTTAACAAGTAGAATATCACAAATAAAGTATGTAGTTATCAATACTAGTAACAAGGCTTTGATTAACTAAAATGCTCTGGGGCAGGGTGTTTCCAGGAAACAAAGATTTACCTGAAGACCCACTTTATTTCAACGTTTGCAGTTTAAACTTTTAAAATGGGCTTCTCTCCTTTTTCACCTTAGTAAATCTGAGTTACTCTATCAACTGAGGGCTGTGTAGCGCCCTGAGGTTCTTATTTCAAAGGTGACTATACTTCTTTTTCTGATGGAGATGGGGAGGCTTAAAACATATGAACAGTCAGCTTTAATAGATCTGACCCAGGATAGTTTCCTGGAAGTTGTTTTATTAACTAAATCCTTGATATCAATTGGTTTCCTGGTCATTTGCCCCTACAGCTAAAGGAGATTTTTGAAGGGAGACATAGAGTGATTTTAAGATATGGATACATACTGCAATCCACTGCCTTCTGCCCACCTCACCCAATCCCAACAGTCTCTGTTTAAGGACAGACTCATATGGCTGTGAATTGTCAGTCATCAAGGTGCTCAACACTGGCTGCTCTTTCGGTGGGCAAATACCACTTTAAATGTCAGACTCCATGGGGGTCACTAAGACTATAGGCCAAAAGTCCACAAAAACATCTTAGAAAAGAAGCTAAGCCATTTTGGTCCAACTTGATTTATAAGAGAAATGAAAATATTCTAAAAAGGGAATATGGGGATTTTTTTCTTGACCCTAAAGGAATGCCATTTATTTTCTATGAATTAAAATTCCCAAGATTTGTTGCACACAGTTCAGTCTGAGAACAATCTGTCGTGGAGTCATTTAAAATCCCTGCTCAGGGAGCATCAGGGATACCCGTAACAGCTGAGCTGGAAGAATGCTCAGGAAGGGGAAAATAAAAACAATAGGAGTGCATTCCCGACTGTATTATCAACTTCAGATGGCTTCATGTGAAAGATCAAATTGTGCCTTTGTAAATGTTTCGCTTTTCAGATTTCACCTCCGAGACTATGAGGGAGAATATACTTTTGTTATTTGAAACAATCAATGGCTTTTTCAACTTTCCAGATACAAGGGCAAAGCCATTGTGAAACTGTGGATTGCCTTATGGGTGTCCTCATGCGAAGCCAAAGGTGGAAAACAGAAAGTACAATTGTCAACTATGTTACCAGTGGAGAGATGAACATATGTATGTATTTGTGTATATATATACATATCCAGTATAGAGTGGATACAAGGAATATATAGATATTTATACATTTGCATGTTTGTAGATGTATATATGTGTACATAGTTAGATTTATGTATATGTATGTGTGTGTAAATTCCATATATATATTCCCTGTATCCAGTCTATACTGATAGATGAACCACTACTTAAATAACCATTCACCACTGACTGCCTCCAAGAACTGGAAGCTGCTGTTTCCATGATGAAAGATCTAATTCATAATAACAGTTCACCACATTAAAAATGAAAAATACCAATCTAGTGCATCAACCTAAATTAAGCTTTAGTAAATGTTCAGACTTAGATAAATCATCTCTATTGGCGCTGAAGAAAAATTCTTTAATTTCTGATCAAGACTGAATTTGAGTTGCTTATCTTATTTAATTTGCAGAGTAAGTGGGCACTCATTTCCTTAAGTAGTTCATGATCTTTTGACATAATTTATGTTTTTGTTTCCAGGCTGCTAAAACAAATACCATGCAATGTGTTGGGTTAAGCAACAGGAATGTCTTCGCTCACAGTTTTGAGGCTAGAAGTCCAAAATCAAGGCATCAGCAAGGCGATACTTTCTCCCAGAAGACTGTGGTGTACTGGAGCTGGCCGCCAGCAATGCTTGGGTCCCTGGTTTTTCCATCACACAGAAACACGCATGGCGGCATCTTCTCCTTTCATCTTCACTTCTGGGTTCTGTTGATGTCCAGCTGCTGGCTGCTCACCATGGCTTTTCCTTCTGTGGTCTTTTCTATAAGGGCTCCAGTAATAGGATTAAGACCCATCCTGACTGAGATGGACCACACCTTAACTGAAGTAACCTCATCAAAAGGTCCTACTTACAAGGGTTCACACACACAAGAGTGGATTAAGACTAACAGCATGTTTTTCTGGGGTACATAACTCAAAGCCACCAGACAGTGGCTATTCAATGGTGATATGATATCAAATTTTAAAAAATTTTTACCGTGATAACATATATTACCACACAAAATTTCCCATTTTAATCACATTAGTGTGTAAAATTCAGTATTATTACACACATTCAATATTGTGGTATCAACATGACCATCCATTACCAAAACTTTCCATCAGTCCAAACAGATACTTTGTACTCATTAATCAATAACTCCCTATTCCATCTCCCACAGCTCCCGGTAACTGTCATCTACTTTATCTCTATGGATTCGCTTATTCTAGGTATTTCATATTAGTGGTATCATACAATATTTGTCCTGTTATATCTGGCTTATTTAACTCAACCTGATGTCTTCAGGTTCATCCATGACATCACATTTTTGCATGTACTCAAATACCCTCTGCACATTTCTTCCTGCGTCTGAAGCTACCTGCTCTGCCTCAGGCACTTCCATGGCTCACCAACTTCCCTTGGGCCTGTGTGGTTTCCCCACTGGGATCAATCAGTTCCATGCCTCAGGATGTGCTGGGCACTTTGCATTGACCTCTTCCATGCAGCTGGGTGACCAGCCACTTTGCCTGGCATTTCTGACTCCTCCTGCACTGAATTTGGATGAAACACCACTCCACAGGGCATGGAACCAAGCATCCTCTTGCATACCAAAGGGTCAGACTGATGCAATCTAGAAGCATGGGGGGGTTTATTCCCTGTGGGGCAAACTCTGACCAATGAGAAACAAGGAATGGCAGGGATCCAGGCACGTAAATTTCCTCTATATCCTTCCTCCCACATGCCCTTCAGAGGCTCAGTTTATCAACACAGCTTCCATGTAGACATTCATAAACATCCACACCCACTGGACATGTCTGCCAAGCAATGTGCTTTGTCTCTTTGCAGCTTGTTGCAAAGCACCATCACATATCACCTTGCATTCCTTCTCTTCCTGCCCGGCCTTCCCTCCTTTGTCCTCACTCTCATTGCCCTGGGTTTGCATCTCCCCAATAAAGCATCAGCACTTTATCCTTGCTACAGGCTCCACTGAACATGAGCTGAGATAGCTGGTTAGAGATCATCCCTACATTTTCAAATCCTTGTATTTCCCAGCTTAGGACATTTTCTACCTATTTACAATGTTTTGAGCCCCCCCCCCCCCAAAATAACAGCTAAGTTGATAACATGTATTTCAATTTTTTATACTTTGAATGCAATGAGAGACCAATATCACTCTACATTTATTTACATTTAAACCCTAAAATGTAAATTAAAAAATAGGCACCAACTTATCGTTAGGCTATGCTCAGAGGTAAGAGTATGATAAGGTCCTATTTTGTCAGATCACTCAAATCCCATGACCACAATATTAATGTGAACTTTGGAGTCATCAACAATGTGATTAATATCTCAGCTTTGCCACATGCTTAGCTGTGAAACCTTAATCAAATTACTTAAACTTTCTGAATTTTATTCCTTTCTTTATAATCTGGCACACTAATAATATAAACTTCATAATGTAAAACCACCAGCCCTGTGCTTAGAACACTGAGAGTGCTTAATATCTGGTAGCTGTATGCAGTATTATTTCAGTTCTCCAATCAAGCAAGAAAGAAAAAGTTGAGTTTCTTCCTGAACTTTGGGAAGAGCTATGATGCATCTGAATTACAAAGAGCTATTTTGGTTGCGACAGAATTGCAGATCAAATAAACTTAAACAAAAGGGAATCACTGACTGATACCATGGAGAGAGAGGAACTGATCTTGCCTCAAGCAGCATGGCTCAAAGGCTGTGGTCAGTGCCCTCCTTTTTTTTCCCTCCTTTCCTCATCAAGAACTTTTTAGTATCTATACAAAAACATTTTAATTTATAACTTAATTATAATTTATAACCACTTGGATTTAAAATTCTCAGACTGGGAGTAGCCATGAAGAGGCATTTGACCACAGACCCAGGGACAAGTGCCACCCATGTGACTCCCCAGGGTGACCAGTGGGAGGCTTCGGTGAGAACATGTGTTTTCAGTGTTTATCACGGTGTCTGCCATGGAGTCCCTGTTCAGCCACTGCGACTGAATGTTCCTGGAAAGCACCACGGGCCCTGCAGCCGCACCCTGACATACAGGAGCCCCAGCACCAGCTTCATCCACCCCACCTGGGGGAGCTGAACCAGGAAGTAAAGGGGCCACAGGAGAGTCGATCTTGAATGCCCTCTTATGCACATATTTCAGAAATAAATTTTCATTTTCACCTGAGAAATACCAGGAACATAGTTTAAAACATCAAGTACCACTGATAGGTCTATGCCAGGTCATCACAGGCCCAACCTCAGCCCTCAGTTCCCCTCAGCAGAGGCAGCCACTTTCCCCCTTTTTAGTTATCTACTCCCTGTTTCTGAATCATGTCCATGTTGCTATTTCCTTGGTTTATCCCAGTGGGATGCTATTGGTGGACTAGCTGTTGTGACACATGCGAACATGACTTCCACACCTCCCAGCTTCTCACTTTCTGTGTGGTTACATCACATATTGTTACCAAGTCAGTATTTAGTGGTTACGTTGACAGTATAAATGTTGTTCCTTGCTGAGCCATGTAGTGTACTGTGGGGCCCTTTTCTTTCTTGCAAACTCTTTGTTTTTCCAAGAAAATTGCCTTGGTGTTTTTTCATTTGCAGTTTTCTTTCTTTCTTAGTTTTTCTTTCTAACAAAGTCATGCATTCATATATTTTAAACTGTCACATTCTCTAAGACACTTCCATGCACATCACTAATTAACAAGCTTATACTGTTACTTCTTGATTTTCCAACTGTAGGCATTATTTTATGCAGCCGTCACTACCACCCATGGGCACACTTCCCATTCTTCCACTTCACAGGATATCCGCTGGCTGCTTTAAGAGAGATAACAGGGATATCAGTGGCTTCCATGACATTGAATTTTACTTCACAAGTGCAAACAAGAGCTGGCATGCACGGGGGAAATCAGGCGGCTTTGCTCCAGAGCTAGTCCTGACCAAGTTGCCTCTGCCCCTGGTGCAGCCCTCTTCTCTGTGCCCCCTTCTCCTGCCCACTCCATCCATCAGGAGGTGAGGAAGCAGTAGGGCACACACAGCTTTTCAGGGCATTTTACCCATATCTCATGTGTCACATGGTCACACAAAGAATGTTTGGAAAATGTACTCCTAAACCATGTGCCATCTAAAACTAAAATAAGGAAGTAGAGAATCAATACTGAAGGACAACTAGCAGTCACTGCCAAACCCCATCTCCCAATGTGCGTAAAAGTTTCATGGATCTGCCTGGATAGACTGTCGCAACAGCTCCCAAATCTCAGCAGTGTGAAACAACAAAGGTGAATGCATTTCTTACTCATACTGCACGTCTGCCATGGGGAGTGCACCGGCTCTGCTCCTCGGGCTGGGCAGGGGGTCCAGGTCTCAAATCTGCTGGGGCCCTGCCAGAGGGGAGGGACAGAGCTCCACAAGAGCTCAACCAGCAACGAAATGCATTTCTCACTGGCCACAGCTAGCCATGTGGTCTCCCCCAACTACAAAGGAGCTGGAAGTGCCAGTCACAAGGCATGGATGGCCATGGCGGGTTAGGTGGACAGGTGGGGTCATTGTTTGTAACTTGCAAATGCAGTACAAATGAACTGTACAGTACATTGTGGTTACTTTTCTGCTTTTGTGTAAGTTTTTGTAATTCCTGGAGTTATAGTTCTTTTTAGGTTTTTTTTTTCTTATAATGGACTCATCAAAAATTCATCCCTAAACCTTTCCCCAATTTCATTCTCTGTGACTTTCTACCTTTTTACATTCCTTTATTGTTGAATTTGGCAGGGTTTCTGGCAGCAGAGGAGATAACCATGTGTGATTTCTGTGCTATGTTTAACTACAAGTCCCAAATCCATTCTCTGGCTGCTTCACTGTCCCTTTCAGATAGAAATTCAGTACAATACGCAGATTTGTTATTTCTGCAGTTGCATGATGGCTTTGGAACTCGGCAAATTCAACCACCAGAGATCTCTTCCATTAATTTGCTGCCTCTTCCATTTTGTGAGGGATCCCTGGGCCAATACCTGTGGTTGGTGCCCTCTTACTATCTATCTAACAGGCCCACTTCCCTCTGCATTTTGGCCAATTCTTTCTTTACTACAGATGCTCTCCCATGATGTCCACCATCATGTCCAGGCTCACCCCATCTCAGCTTAGCAACTCTGGTGAGTAGAGAAGCAGCTTTCCCAACATCTACATACTAATTCTACGGGAAGGACTCTAATGGCCCCTGCTGGTTTCACATGCTCACCCCTTGAACCAATTAGCCCAATCAAAGTTGTTAGGGAAATGACATAGTAGGATTGGTCAAGTCTGATCATTGGTCCACTCTGGTAGCCAAGGGGACAAAATCTAAGATTTAAAGAAGTGGGCTGACTCTTCAAGAACATCAACCAGATGCATCCCCCTCTCCCATAATGTTGACATCCTTTTTCAATATGAACAAGTCAGGGTGGTCACTGCCTAGGCATCCCTGAAGATCGAGCAAGTGATCAAAATGAGAGGAAGGGATAGCAACAGGTAAGCTAGGCTTTAACAAAGGATTATGAATACTGAATCTTTATATAAGTGTTTTTTATTTTATTCTTTTTTTTTAGTTGCTAGGGCATTAGAATAGCTAGAAGGATATAACTGAAATGGTGGAACTGCAACCCATACCGTTCTTTGAAATTTGCTCTATAGCTACTCATTAAATTGTACTTTGAATTTTATCACCTTTCTGTATATATCTTATATTTCACAGTAAGGAAATAACTGAAATTGTGGAACTGTAACCCATAACATTTTTTGAAATCTGTTCTCTAGCTACTTGTTAAATCATACTTTGAATATTATCGCTTTTCTGTATATATGTTATATTTCACAATAAAAAATGTGAAAAAGGGGCTGAGAAAGCTTCCTAGGCGCGCGCGCGCGCGCACACACACACACACACACACACACACACACACACACACACGAGCCACTACGCAGAGATCAGCAAATCTCTTCTGTAAAGGGCCCGACAGTAAATAGTTTGGGCTATGCAGGCCACATAAGATCTCAATTGCATATTCTTTGGTGTGTTTTTTTGTTTGTTTGTTTGCTTTGCTGTCTTGTCTTGTTTTTACAACCCGTTAAAAACGTTTAAAAAAAAAACATTCTTAGCTCACTGACTGTACGAAAACCAGCCACAAGCCATATTTTGCCAACCCCTACACCACAGCCTAATGCAAGCGAAATGAGTATGAAGGACTGTTCATCACAGAATGAGTGAATAAGTTGGATCGAGGTATAAACATTTAGAGTTTTTGAAGCACTACTCCACTGTTGGAGTTAAGGAAACCGTTTCACTCAAGTGATCAACAAACGAATTTTTTTGAGCACCTACATTTGAAATTCCAAGATTAACTGCACATCTATAAGTTAGGTCAAGTCTGTATTTTTTAATTAGGGGGAGACATGAATATAATAGATATTCTAGAACTTTAAAGAAGGCAACAGACAGAACAAAAGAACAAAGGGAGAACGTTTGTACAAATGTCTATCCTTCTTCCCTATAAAGTATTCTGAATATCAAATAATGGGAGAACAGATTTAAACGTTTCTGCCCTAATGAATTCACTTCCAAATCTGTTTCAATATTAGACAGCTTTATGAATATTGATGCACTTCAACATAAGTAACTAGAGAAAAGAATAGTCGGCATTCCCCTCCCTCCTCCACCCACTTCCTCTGCCATTGCCCCTGTGCCCTTTTAATGTCATTTTCTAACAGTGAGCTAGAACATTGACAAGCCTAAGGTTATTGCTCAAAATTAAGCAAGTGTGGCAAAATAAGTCACCATTTAGGGGAATCCACACAAGAGTGCCTTTTCTGAAGATTTACCTTTTAACATTAGATCAGTGGTTTTGAGATCAGAGAGTCTGTGAACTTGAAAAACTTAGGTCTTTATTTTCACTAATCTAACTGAAATTTAGCATTTCCCTCAGCTTTAAACATACTCAACAATCTACTTAATACACCTGTGACTTTGTCACAAACAGAAATCACAGACATTTTCATAGTACATCACTGAAGATGCTGAAGTTATCATAAAATACCATTTAAGCTTATTACTACTTAGAAATTACAGTAGTTATTAGTCCCGCTGCTAGATCTAGTTATATAATATATTATTAAAAAGTTCATATACTACTATCACAAATTTGTTTTCGAGTATTTTGAAAACTCTACTACTTCAACATAACTGGTTTCCTTTGAAATCCTATGGATTTCATTTTGTGCGCTTGCAAACATTTTTCTGAGAAGTGGTCCATAAGCTTCAGCATCCTACAAAAGATGCTAGGGCACAAAAAGTTTTAAGAACCCCTGCATTAGACAAAGTTGAGTATTCCCTCCTCCTTGAAATATTTTCTTCTTTTCGTTTTCTCAGCTTCACACAATCCATGGTCCCCTGACCTCAATCTTCTCTGCTGGTTTCTCCTTTTCTCTTTGACCTCCATACTAGAGTGTTCTATGGCTCACTCCCACATCCCTTTCTCTATCTGTTCTTTAACTAGGTGATCTCATCTCATCCATGGCCTTAAAGATCATGGATAAGCTGGTGGCCCCAGCTCTCCATCTCCAGCATATTTTATCTAACCGCTACCTGACACTTGCATTTGGAACTCTGATAGGCATCTCATATTTAGGATGGCTAAAAGAGAACTCTTGGTCACCCTGCCACTAAAACCCGTGATTCCCCCTAGTTTTCCCCAACTCAGGAAATGACAACATCTTCGTATCCAATGGCTCAATCAAAACATATTTAGTAATTATCTTTGATTCCTATTTTTTCTCTCATCCTCCACAGCAAGTTATATCAACTCAGCCTTCAAAACACATCCTGAATTTTTCTACTTCTTGCCCTGATATCCACTACCACTCTAGTTCTAGCCACTTTTTTATTCATCACTTGTAATTATACAATGACCTCCTGCCTCATCTCCCTACTTCAATTCTGCCTTCTTACAATTAGCTTGTACACAGTAATAAGTATTGTCTTTAAAAATTATGAAATATTTCAGACCTGCAAACAGAATCCTTTTTAAAAACAGTAACCATTTTTAAATTAATGAACCAGGTCATTGCCTTTCTCTTCTTGAAATCATCTAATTATTATCCACTGTATTTGGAATAAAGTACCAACTCTTTAGCATGCTTACAAAGTCCTACACGATCTAGACCTTGTCCATATCTATAACTTTGTCTTCTACTCCTCTCCCTTTCTCCCACCACAGTCAGCCATAGTGACATCCCTGCTGTTTCCCAAACCCACCAAGCTCAAGCTCATCTCAGAAGCTTTGCATTAACTATTCCCTCTACCTGCAATTCTCTTCCACCAGCTCTTTGCATGGCTGGGTCTTTTTGTCCCAGCTTAAAACCTCCTTAAAAGGCCTTTTTTTGTTCATCCAACCTAAGGAATCCATCTGATAGTTCCTCCCTATCACCCTATTTTCTCTTCTTCATTTTTAAAATCAGATATTTTATCACTTTACTTGTCTGTTTATTTTCTGTGGACACACATACACACACACACACACTTTATAATAAACTCCATGAGATGTGGGATATTGTCAGATTTGTATACCCCTTAAACTCTAGCACCTAGTAGATGCTCAACAAATCTCTGGAGAAGGAAGAAAAAGGGAGGGAGAAGAAGGAATTTTAACATTTTTTTCAAGTACTCTATTTAAAATGTGTCATAAAATGATTTCAAGCAGCATCTCAATAGACATTTCCAGGGGGTGAAATTATTGCACAGCATCATCACTTAAAAAAAAAGTTATACTCAGATCTAACAGCGAAAAGAAAATTGCAAGGGATTATGAAGGCTGAACAATCACTGTTAGAGCTCCAGAGACCTAACTGCTCAGTCATCTTTTCCACCACTCTTCTCCCCATCCACATTGCAGGCTCATCACTAAGAGCACAGTGTGGTCATCCAACCAAAGAACAGTTACTGTCTTTCCGCCCAAAGAAGATGATCATCTCCTGGAGAACAATGAGCACTCGTGTTTAACTAGAGACTAAGCACACAAACAGTTCCTACAGGTGAGAATTCTGAGGCCATCCTCTTTCATTTTCCAAATGTTAACTGTCAATGAAATAGTAGGGCCCCAGATCTCAAAGCAAGGTGCTTCTCAAACTACACACAACCAGTGTTGGCTACCTATTCTAATCTAAGACACGAAGGGGCTTGCTTCAGAAAGACAAGTGGATTCAGAAGGACTCGGCTGAGGCATACTTTCTAGGTGGCCCCAGCCTGGGCCTCATACACTAATTTAAAAGGCATCTTTTGGATACCTACCATGAGTGAGTCACTGCACATGCTGGAGATAAATCTTGGCTCAACCAATTACTGACAGTGTGTCTTAAGGCCAGAAACTTTGAGTCTCTAACTTCAAATTCTCATCTGTAAAAATGGGAGAAAATCATAAGATCTATCTCGTGGGGTTGCTGCACCTAGCACAGTGTCTGGAATGAAGACAATACTCAAGAAATATTAGTATTACAAAAAATTAAAAAGGCTCTCTCAGAGTTCACAATTTAGTGAAAGACAGAAACATATAAACAATATATACAATAGTGTGGAAATTCAGTAATAAAGAAGTGCCCGGGGCATATCAAAACCAACAGAAGATCTGCAAATCTGCAGATAGAGTAATCAGGGGAAGATGGTATTGGCCTTCACAATCTGCCTTATTTTTCATCTTCTTGCCCCAAACTTCTATACCCCCATCTAATCCCCACAATGGCATCTAATACTTGTATGATAGCACTTAACAATGGCAGAGATCCCATCACCACACCAATTTAGGTCATAAGCAACCTTTGCTCCAGTTATTTATCAGTCTCTTTTCACTCATAAAAGACACATAAACCACTAACATATTCTAAGAGACTCTCCTTTGGTATTTGAGGTAATACTGAGGGGGGAGGTTAAAAATCCAAAAATGAAACTATATTAGATAAGAGGATGACTGAATCAACCCACTGAAAACACGTATGGTCCAGAAGTTCCCAGTATCTGACAGCAGCTCTGTGAGCTGGTAAGAAGAAAAACTGGCATCAGGTGAACCCAAAAGCAATGGCAAGTGTCTACTTCCAAAGCACAGAAACGACCCTACCAGAGGAGGGTACTACTTTATAATGAAGGACTACAGACTTTATTTTCACTCTCAATATTACTTATTTTTAACAGATATTTATATATTCAACAGCCTTTACTCATCACCTTCAATGCACCAATTGCTATGCTAGGCCCTGGAGATATGACTTCAAACAACTCAGTCATTTCCCCTATTTTCAGAGACTTTATTCATTAATCAGGTATTAGTTTTCAAGGCTGCCTAACAAATTATACAAAAGTTGTGACTTAAAACCACATTCATTTATCATCCTCACAGTTTCTGTGGGTCAGGGACTCTGGGCACGGCTTAGCTCAATCCTCTACCCAGATTCTCACAAGGCTGCAATCAAGGTGCCAACCAGGGCTGGGTTCTCATCAGGAGGCTCAACTGGGACACAGTCTACTTCCAAGGCTCATCAGGTCACTAGCAGAATTCATTTCCTTGCAGTTATGGAAGTTATGGCAGCTTCCCTCTTCAAAGCCAGCAAGGAGGAGTCTCTAGAGTGAGTCTATTAGCAAGACAGTTTTATATAATGTAAGCTAATCTCATGGGAATGACATCCACCACATTTTCCATATTCATGGTTAGAAGGAAGTCACAGAGCCCATCCACACTGAAGGGGAGGGAATTATACAAGACCATGAACACTAGGAGGCAGGGATCATGGAGGCCATCTGCCCAGTTTGAATGTATTATGTCCCCCCATAAACGCCATTATGTTTCATGTAATCTTGTGTGGGCAGATGCATCAGTGTTAATTAGATCTGTAATTCTTTGCAGTGTTCCTGGAGATGCAACCCACCCAACTATGGGTGATGAACTCTGACTGGATAATTCCATGGAGGTGTTACCCCACCCATTCAGGGTGGTTGTCTTAAGAAATCACTGGAGCCATACAAATGATGTTGACAAACAGAAGGAACTCAGTGCAGACTGAGAGTGACCTTTTGAAGAGGAGCTACAGCCAAGAGGGATACTTTAAAGAATGCAAAGAAGCTGAGAGAGGAGCTTAGCTTACAGCGACATTTTGAAGATGGCCGTTTGAAAGCAGACTCTTGGCGCTCGGAGAACTAAGAGAGGACAAACACCCCAAGAGCAACTACGAGTGACATTTTTGAAGGATGTATCCTAAAGGGAACATCCTGGGAGAAAGCCATTTTTGAAACCAGAAACTTTGGAGTAGACGCCAGCCACGTACCTCCCAGCTAACAGAGGTTTCCGGACACCACTGGCCATCCCCAGTGAAGGTACCCGATTGTTGATGTGTTACCTTGGACGCTTTATGACCTTAAGACTGTAACTGTGTAACCAAATAAACCCCCTTCATAAAAGCCATCCATTTCTGGTGTTTTGCATTCTGCAGCATTAGCAAACTAGAACACCATCTTAAATTCTCTTCACCCCAAAGGGGGATAAAGACAAGCAAAGAAGCACTCACAGAGTATGGTAAATTCTATGATGTGAGTGACAGAAGGCCAAGTACGTAACCTTTACTGGGTGTGTGGTGGGTGGGGTGGTGATGGTGATTAATGACTTTCTGGAGACAGAACCATCTAAACTGAGACAAAGAGGATATGTCCAAGTTTCAATGTGTATACTGGGGTGGTGGTGACTGTTCCAGGCAGAGCGTCTGACAGAATGAAAATCACTCAGTAAAGAAAAATCATGCATATGATCAAACCATGCTTCGTTTTGCTTTGTATTCAATGAATTGCTAAATCTCAACCAGAAAATTTCTCCTTCATGGGCACAGAGTCACACTCAGTAAGTTCAATGCCTTCTTATATTAATATCTAAAGAAAAAACCTTTTAAAATGTGGTCTCACTCATTTCCAATATGACCTAAAGAGAAAATATTTCCATTTTATGACCCCCCCCAATTATTATTTAAAATAATGATATCCTAAGTTTTTGGTACATCCCTGGTCCTGATTGATACCAGTTCAGATCCCAGCTCAGATTACCAACAAAGAGCTCTGTGTCCATCTCTGAACTAATTATCTTCTGAAAAAAAGGGCCTCAGGGGTGAGAGAAAACCAGCTGTTGAACACTTAATAGTACATGCCAAGGGAACAGCCAATTGCCAAATACAATAGGTATCTAAGTCAGGTGGAATTGTTTATTCTAACTTGCCTACTCAAACCAGAATGTGGCCAGTTTTGTGAAATATGCTTGCAAAACAGTAAACTATTAATTGATTGTAAGACAACATTCTCCCCATGAAAGTTATACTGAGCCTCCACTTCAAGAAGACCCCTCCTCATGGACCCTGTCCTCTGCTAAGTTCCTAATGGTGTTCATATTTATCATCCACAGTTAACATCAACTCCCCAGAAAAGTCCATAAAATGGGGCTTGAGAACACAGCATATTATGAGAGTTTATAGTTAAAGCAAAATAATTAAATTGTTTTCAAGGAATAATTTCTATTAGTCACATTCCTATATACCTATGTATACTATACAGATGCCTTGTGGTACAACAAATGAAAGTCCTCACATAAACAGGCTGAAAAATCTATAGAAGATTTAGTGGCTCATGTAATAAGAAGTCTGTAGATAGCATCAGTTTCAGGTACAGTATGATCATGCCTCCAGCTCCACTTCTCTCTTAACTTCTAGGCAATTATCTCACATCGGTCTACCCTTTTTTTCAGGCTGATTTCAAATGGTGACTTAATAGCAATCAGAGTTACACGTTTCTTTGTTTACATGCAAGAAGGAGGATTCCCTCAACCATTCAACAAAAACTCTGACCATTAAGCTAAGAAGACCACATTCAAACTAATCTCTGTGGCCAGGGGAGTGTCATTCTCTAATTGAGTCCTGTGATTTTGCAAGAGAATGTCAAATATGTCCATGTCTGTGATAGTCATGAGAGGACTCAAGTCCCTTTAGCCAGTGGGTGATTCTTACAGCCTATTCAGCATCTGCCTCTCAACCTGTTTCTCTTTTCTCTACTCAACATTGTGTTCACACTATAGATGGATTTATGAATGTAAGGGTCCTGAATGTCCACTGTGGTGCACAGAGAATGACAAGAGTCATTCTCTGGGGTTCGATAATGTGTCACAATGAGATAACTCAGATATCCTCAAGGACCCCTAAAACAAACCTGTATGTTATTCAGCACACCCCAGAACTCCAGTGCCTCAGCTCCACAGATCTAGCCCCAAATTCCCCAAAGGGCCACTTGCTTTTAGCAATTCCACAGCAGAGGGGACTGACCCCACCTGAACCAGAAACCTATACCTGGCCAACTTATCTTGGAATTTTATTTAATCATGGCATTTCAAGATTCTTTTTCAAAATATTCTTTTTGCCCCTCAAATGTTCCAGGCCTTCACATCCTCAAGATACCAAACATGATACTTTGAGGAGCCAACCAAGTTATACATAATGCATTTTTATGTTCCTAAATTAACAAAGTGACTTCAGATCTGTGAAGGGTGTTAAAAATTATATAAGCTATGTATGTATTTTTACTTGTTCATACATTTCCAGTTTCTTTCAGGGCTTAAAAGTTTGAGGGGACTTTTATTTTTCTGAGAAGGCCCAGCCTGTTATGTATGGGAGAAAAAGTATTCCAAAATAGCACAGTTTTTCGGAGGGGCCTCAGGGCCAGCACTTTTCTTTTTATCTTCGGAACACGGAACAATCATGTGGGTATATCTATTCCCAAGATACAGAGTATTTAGACATGCTGCTTTTCTAATCATCATTTAATAAAGGCAAGCAGACCCTGAGACAAGGATTTGAGTGAAAGCAGTTTATTTGAGAGGTGACCCTAGAAAACACCAGTACAGCGGGGAAGTGAGACAAGAAGGGAAAGCAGCAAATTCAGGATGTGTTGTCAAGTGAGCAGGTGTCTGCCATTGGCACTTGAGGCTTAATCTGGCTGGGGATTTTTGGGCGAGTGTATAATAAGCCTCAGAGTTGTCCTACATGAGGGACAAGAAGCTGGGGTGTTTATTCTTCAAATCCCTTCCATCACTGGTGGGGGGAAGCTCCCAAGGGAGCATTAACTTATGGCTATTTCTGGCCTGCCCTTGCAAAGGTCAAGAGAAAGCCCATGGGTGGAGGGTCACATGTCTGCAGAAGCATGCTAAAAGCAGGCCCTGGACCAGTGAACAGACAAGATATGGGCAGGCACCGCTGCAACAATGCCAGAGGCCAGAGGATTACCATATACTTCTTGATAACAGTCTTAAGTGTCACTGCTTGTTTCTGGCTTATTGCCTTAAAAAATATGGCATTCAGTACAATTCCAATTTCTGGGGGTTTACTGAAATCATTTCATCAACATAGCAAGGCATCATGACACAGAGGAAAGAGCCCTGAATTTTGTAATGAGGAGAGCTGGGTTCTGGCCATGACCCTGTGGTCTGACATACAATGCTTCCTGGCTCTGGACCTCAGAATCTTTGATGTAAATCGAGTTTTAAAGTAATAATAATAGTAAACATATATGTGACCTTAGTGCATGCCAGGTACTGTGCTGAGTACTTTACAAATATTAACTCATGTAACCCTCATGACACTCAATGACATAAAGACTATTATTATCTCCATATTTTACAGAGAAGAAAACTGAGACACAAGGAGATTAAGCAACTTGAATGTGATCATGCAGGTAGTAAGTGGTAGATCCAGGACTGGATCCCAAGTAAACTGGCTCCAAAACTGAGACTGCTAACCCCCACTAGGATGCTTCCAAATTCAGTAATCTCTCTGCCCTCGTTATTACTATTGATCTTTGACCTCTGATAAAATCAGCCAGGAGAAAGGTGTATTGATCCGCCATATGTTTTGACTTCTGTTGTTGACTCAAATCCAACTTGTGTCATTCTCTTGTTGAATAATTTACAAGATGCGTTTATAGAACCTGGGAATAAGCAGAAAGTGTCGTGTACCCAGTAGGTCCGAATATATCCCCTTGGGGAATGGCAATCCATGTCTGCGCCAGGGAGAGCTGTGATTTTAATCCATTCCTTAAGAAAATGAACCGTCATATCTTTCCAATACACTTGGAAATATTTCACTGACTGTGGAAGCTTTACACCATCAAAGGCTGTTCTTCTGCCAGTTTTATTACTAGAGTATATCTTTTCAAAATTTAACCTACATTTGTTCAAGCAAGATGCCAATGAACCAGTCATATCAGTATCAGGTAGAATTTTCAGTTCCCACTGGAGAGTAGCATATCAGCTCAAAGTAATCGTTAGAGGCCAAATTTTGCTACCTCCTGAAGTCTGATCCAAAAATCTCCCAGAATATTACTTTCAGGTGCCTGAAAGTTTCCTTTTGAAGTTATATTATTATGATGAAAGTTGCTTGATTCATTTATAAAACAAGTGCTAATCTCCTACTACATCCAGCCCACTAGGCTAAGAACTGAGATCTGAGGATAGCGATTTATCTTTTTGATTCTCCTGCCCTTTAAGACACTTAAAATTTAGGAGAGGCATATATGCCAATAATACAAGAAAGTCAATAGAGACTAAATAGGCTATATGTGTAAGGTGAATTCGGAATTAGACAGCATCAAGGTTCTAAATTATTGTAATGATGTCTAGTAGCTATACTGAAGGTCTTCATTCATTCATTCATTTTGTTAATTCACCAAATAATTATCGATAGCCTACTACATGCCAGAAATTTTGCTGTCTATATGACAATTTTTGCAATAAAGAAGATAGACATGGATCCCGACCTCACAGAGTTTATAGTTCAATAAGGTGATTGACATATGAATTAGCAACTGTTCTGCCTTTGACAGGTCCCCAAATCCCCTACCATAGCAACCTTCCAGGGACCAATTCTGACCCCTCCAACACTCATCCTAATTGATTTTCTCCTCTTCATGCCCTTACTGGTACTCCTAATAAAGTCAACGAGGTTAGAATCATGTGTTCGTGTTTTTTTTAAGAGGAAAGGTCACCCTTCTCACTCTAAAATTCTCCACCTAGAGCCAAAGGAGCCCAGGAACCAAAAAAGGGAGGGCATGTGGGAAAGGGAACAGGGAAGTGCAGAGATTGGAAGGAGTATGGAATTTTCCACATACTGAAGGGATGAGGTAAAGGAGAGAGGTTCACTGAACGATCATGCCAATAAGCACCAAAAGAGATTGCATGAACCCACCTTTCCTGTCTTCTCCGGGGTCACTCTCAGTCAGATTCTTCTTGGGGCCTTTGGAGGCAAATTTCATATTAGGCATGGTCTTTATGTTAAATAAGAGAAAAAGAAAAAAAAAAATCAAAATTCCTGGAGACAGAAGTTAAGTGAAAGAAGAAAGAATTGACCATTACTGCAATAAAATGCAAGTAATAACCATTATAAATAGCAGCAGTAATATGAAGCAGAATAGGCCTCTGACATTCTTTAAAGCTTTTGGACATTCTGCCCACCCTTCTGGGCAAGAATCTGTTTGGTTCCTTGCTAACTTGACACTTAGATTTCTCACTATGCACAGCAACCTAGGGTGTGACTCTGGCTATGATAATGTATGACTCAAGCACACCCCTTGGCACATACTTTGCTCTCTTATCAGATGACCTACCTGACTTTGACAGCCTTCTCCACTTCAGAACAATTTGCAGGATAGAGGTTAAGTGTAACCAGACCTAATTCCTTTAATTCCCAAAGGCTCCCACACCAGCAATCTTGGGGTGATCCAGTGCCTTGCAATTCTCACATTTCTCTTATCTATGAGACTACTTTTCATGTTTCCTTTGATGCGACTTGAAAATAGACTGACATTGACCCCCAGTAGAACTGAAATCCCCATATATATCTTAACCTCTTCTTGTGTCAAATCCTGCAATTTCCCTTCCAAGACCTTTCTAAACCCCTCTTGAACATGAGAATTCTATTTATTTTAGCCACCCAGAACCCTCACTCATCTCAAGTAGAGTTTCCTGATCATTTTTTTTAAATTAAAACACCTTTTCTGAAAATTCAGCATGTATTACTTCTCATAGCTCAGTTTATAGCCAAGGGCTTCACCCCACTTATGTCAGGTTTCCACTATAAAGTTTAATTGGAGAATTTAGCAAATATATTGATAATCCAAGGAAGAGCTTGAAATTAAGAAACTAAAATGGTTTTCCCACCATTGTGGGCCATTCTCCCACCATCTACCTACCTCCAACTTTGGACTAGAAGGGAAAATGAATTAAGACCAAGGAACAGATCACAGTAAGAGAAGGGATACGAAGAAGGACGCTCAGAATCAGATCTGGCTCAAGAAGAGCCAAAACTTTCCCTCTGCTTTTTCCCACCCCTCTATTCAAGCACTGTTTCACATTGGACTTTTGATTGGAATGTACTATGTTGTCTTGAAAAGAGCATGAACATTCACTTTTGACCAACTTGTACTCTAACGTCAGATCTCTCACTTACTAGCTGCATGACTTCAGGCAAGTTACTTATCCTCTCTAAAACTGCTCATCTATAGAATGAGGGCAATGAGTGCTTCTTCATTGTAATGCTGTCAAAATTAAATGGGAATAAAGAGTCAAATATCTAGGAATAAACCTAACCAAGGATGTAAAGGATTTGTAAACAGCAAACTACAAAACATTGCTGAAAGACATCAAATAAGACCTGAATAAATGGAAAGACATTCCATATTCATGGATTAGAAGGCTAAATGTCATTAAGATATCAGTTCTACCCAGACTGATCTACAGATTCAATGCAATACCAATCAAAATTCCAACAGACTACTTTGCAGAAATGGAGAAGCTAATTATCAATTTAATCTTGAGGGCAAGGGGACTTTAACAGCCAAAAACATCCTGAAAAAGAAGAATGAAGTTAGAGGACTCACGCTTCCTGACTTTAAAGCATATTATAAAGCCACAGTGGTGAAAACAGCATGGTACTAGCATAAAGATAGACACATTGGTAAATGGAATCAAACTGAGAGCTCAGAAATAGACCCTCAGATCTATGGTCAACTGATTTTTGAAAAAGCTCCCAAGCCCACTCAACTGGGACAGAACAGTCTCTGCAATAAATGGTTTTGGGAGAACTGGATATCCATAATCAAAAGAATGAAAGAGGACCCCCACCTCATACCCTATTCAAAAATTAACTCAAAATGAATCAAAGACCTAAATATAAGAGCCAGGACCATAACATTCCTAGAAGAAAATGTAGGGAAACGTCTTCAAGATCTAGTGATAGGCAGTAGTTTCTTAGACTTTATACCCACAGCACAAGCCAATAGAAGGAAAATAAGAGACAAATGGGACCCCCTCAAAATCGAATACTTCAGTGCCTCAAAGGACACTGTAAAATGGTGAAAAGGCAGCTGACCAATGGGAGAAAATATTTGTAAATCACATATCTGGTAAGGGTTTGATATCCGGTGTATATAAAGAAATCGTACAACTCAACAATAAAAAGTCAAACAACCCATTTAAAAAATGGGTGAAGGACACGAATATAAATTTATCCAAAGAGGAAACACGGATGGCTAAGAGGCACATGAAGAGACGCTGAGATTCGCTAGCTATTATGGAAATGCAAATCACGTAACCCACAGTTACGTGAGATATCATCTCATAACTATTAGAATGGCTGCTATTAAACAAACAGGCAACTACAAGTGTTGGAGAGGATGTGGAGAAATTTGAACACTTATTCACTGCTGGTGGGAAAGTAAAATGGTATAGCCACTGTGGAGGATGGTTTGGTGGTTCCTCAGGAAGTTCAGTATAGAGTTGCCTTATGAACCAGGAATCCAGCTACTTGGGATATACCCAAAAGATCTGAAAGCAGGGATGCAAACAGACATTTGTACCTGATGTTCATAGCAGCATTATTCACAATTGTCAAAATATGGAAACCACCCAAGTGTCCATCAACAGATGAATGGATAAACAAAATGTGGTGTGTGTGTGTGTGTGTGTGTGTGTGTGTGTGTCTAAATATACGTATGTGTGTATACACACACAGACACACAGACACACGTGACGGTTAGGTTCATGTGTCAACTTAGCCAGGTGATAGTACCCAGGTGTCTGGTCAAACAAGCACTGGCCTAACCATTACTGCAAGGACATTCGTGGCTGGTTAATAAACCACAAGGCTGATTTATTAAATCATCAGTCAATTGACTGCAGCTGTGACTGATTACATCAATGAAGGGCGTGTCTTCCACAATGAGAGAATTCAATCAGCTGGATTTAATACAATCAGTTGAAGACTTTTAAGCGAACCAGATAGAGGACCTTCACTTCTTCAGCTAGCCAGCAAAGCATTTCCTGAGGAGTTCATCGAAGTTGTCAGTTCGTTTCCTGAGGAATTCATCAAACACGTTCATCGAAGTTGCCAGTTTGCTGCCTGAGGAATTCACTGAATGTCTTCATTGGAGTTGCCAGTCTGCTGCCTGCTCTACGGAATTTGGACTCATGTATACCCACAGTTACGTGAGACACTTTTATAAAATCTTATATTTATAGGTATCTCTTGTTGATTCTGTTTCCCTAGAGAACCCTAACCAATACAATATACGATGGAATATTATTCAGCAGTGAAGGAATGAGGTCCTGAAGCACATGACAACATGGATGGAACGTGAGGACATTAGGTTAAGTGAAATAAGTCAGACATAAAAGGACAAATATTTTATGATTCACTGATATGAACTAATTATAATGTGTAAACTAACAAACATAAAATTTAGAATACAGGGTACCAGGATATAGAATGAGGCTAAAGAATGGGGAGCAGTTGCTTAATATGCACAGAATGTTCAACTAGGTCGAACTTAAACATTTGGAAATAGATACAGGTGACAGTAGCATGTTACTTTGAGAATAACTAACAGTACTGAATGGTGTGTGAATGCAGTGAAAGGGGAAGTTTAGAATCATGTATGTCACCAGAAGGAAAGTTGGAGGTTAAAACATGGGAATGCATAACACAGTGGATCTTGTGTGGACAATGTCTATGATTAACTGTACAAATATAAAAAAGTTATTTCATGAACTAGAGCACATGTACAATACTATTACAAGGAGTTAATAATAGAGGGGCATATGGGAAAAAATGTACCCATTGTAAACTATGGACTATAGTTAACAGCAATATTTTAATACTCTTTCATCAACAGTAACAAATGTACTACAGCAATCCTATGGGTCAACAGTATGGAGAGATAAGGAATATGGAAGGATTAGGGTTTTTTAAATTTTTATTTCTTTTCTGGAGTAATGTAAATGTTCTAAATTTGATCATGGGGCTGTATGCACAACTATGAGATGATACTGTGAACCAGTGATTTTATATACTTTGGATGGCTTCTATGCTGTGTGAATATATCCCAATAAAATTGCTTTAAAAAATTAAATGAGAAAAACCTGTAGAAAGCATCTGTCAAGGGAACATACATATGGCAGCTGCTTTCCACTACCACTGACCGACTGATT